>NW_020863303.1:0-39472 GCF_003713205.1 Coffea eugenioides | reverse complement strand
GTCGATGTCCGAATAGAGGTCCGGTACGCCATCAATGCATAAGGCAACTTTTCATGCCAATCGCGATGCTTTTCTGTCATTTTGCGGATAATTTTCTTCAGATTCTTATTTGCGGCTTCTACAGCTCCATTCATCTGAGGCCTATAAATGGCAGAATTGCGGTGTTTGATTTTGAACTGCTCACATAATCCATCTACCATGTCATTGTTCAGATTCTTGGCATTGTCCGTGATAAGTGTTTCGGGTACCCCAAAGCGACAGATGATGTGATCTCTCAAGAAATTGGCTACTACCTTCTTCGTGACATGTTTGAATGACTCGGCTTCAACCCATTTGGTAAAGTACTCAATTGCCACCAATATAAATCGATGTCCATTTGAAGCAGGAGGATCGATTGTACCAATCATGTCCATACCCCACATTGAACAAGGCCACGGGGCGGTCATGCTATGCAACTCAGTGGGTGGAGCGCGTATAATGTCACCGTGCATTTGGCATTTTATACATCTCCGGACAAAATCTATACAATCATGCTCCATAGTAAGCCAGAAGTATCCGGTTCTCATGATTTTCTTTGCTAGCAAATGGCCATTCATGTGAGGTCCACAAACGCCACTATGCACTTCTTTCATCATATATTGAGCCTCATCCTCATCAATGCACCTTAAAAGGTTCAAATCCGAGGTTCTTTTGTATAACACTTCTCCATTTAAGAAGAATTTGGAAGCCATTCTACGCAGAAAATTCTTGTCTTTTGTACCAGCATGCAGAGGGTAAGACCCAGTTTTAAGAAACTCCTTAAGATCACTATACCAAGGAACATTGTCAAAAGACTCATTTGCAACCCAGCAGTGGGCAGGCTTGTCTTGAAGTTGAACTTGGATTGGTTCGATTTTTAATTCATCTGGATACTGGATCATGGAAGCTAAAGTGGCCAAAGCATCAGCAAATGCGTTTCGGGCTCGAGGGAGATGTCTGAATTCCAAATTTTGAAATTGCTTGGCCAGAGTGAGCAGACTACAATGGTAGGGTAGAATTTTTGAATCTTTGGTTATCCACTGCTTCAAAGTTTGGTTCACGAGCAAATCTGAATCACTAAAAGCTATCAACTCCTTGATTTCCATTTCCAAAGCCATTTTGAGACCAAAAATGCAGGCTTCATATTCAGCCATGTTATTCGTGCAAGCGAATTGCAATTTGGCAGCGGCAGGGTAGTGCTTCCCTTCGGGTGACACCAAAACAGCTCCAATTCCAACTCCGAGAGAATTCGAAGCTCCATCGAAGAAAAGCCTCCATTCAGGACTTTGTTCACTTATATCATCTGCAGCGCTTACAAATAGGACCCTCTCGTCAGGGAAATAAGTACGGAGTGGTTGATAATCATCATCCCTTGGATTTTCCGCCAAATGATCAGCTATAACTTGCCCCTTGACCGCCTTTTGTGAGGTGAAAACAATATCGAATTCTGAGAGAATTATTTGCCATTTCGCCAAACGCCCAGTCAGCATCGGCTTCTCCAAAAGATACTTCAAAGGATCAGACCGGGAAATAAGATACGTGGTATGACTCAACAGATAGTGTCTCAACTTCTGGGCTGCCCAGGCCAATGCACAGCAGCTTTTCTCAATGAATGAATAATTAGCCTCGTACTGCGTGAACTTTTTGCTTAGATAGTAAATGGCTTGTTCTTTCCTTCCGGATTCATCGTGCTGCCCTAGAACACACCCTACTGCTCCATCGAGTACAGATAAATACATAATCAAAGGTCGGCCCGGTTTGGGCGGCACTAAGACTGGTGGATGCAACAAATAATCTTTAATCTTGTCGAAAGCCTGTTGACACTCCTCATTCCAATACAACGGCACATTCTTTCTCAATAATTTGAACAACGGCTCGCATGTGGCAGTTAGTTGGCCGATGAACCTCCCAATAAAATTAATCTTCCCTAAGAAGCTTTTCACGTCCTTCTGAGTTTTTGGCACTGGCATATCTCGAATTGCTTTGATTTTCGCCGGATCTATTTCTATGCCCTTCTTGCTAACAATGAATCCCAACAGCTTACCCGCAGGTGCTCCAAAGGCGCATTTCGCAGGATTTAACTTCAAATTGTACTTCCGCAATCTTTCGAATAACTTCTTCAAATCAACCAAATGGTCATCTGCCCTTTTAGACTTGATTATAATATCATCCACGTAGACCTCCATCTCCCGGTGGATCATATCATGAAATAGGGTTGTCATGGTCCTCTGATACGTTGCTCCAGCATTCTTTAAACCGAAAGGCATGACTCGGTAGCAAAAGGTACCCCAAGGGGTAATGAAAGCAGTTTTCTCCCTATCCTCTTCTGCCATCAAAATTTGGTGGTAGCCAGCAAAACAATCGCAAAAGGATTCAATCTCATGTCCGGCAGTATTGTCTAAGAGAATGTGAATGTTTGGTAGAGGGAAATCATCTTTAGGACTGGCTTTATTAAGGTCTCTATAATCAACACAAACTCGCACCTCTCCACTTTTTTTTGGAACAGGGACTGGATTTGAAAGCCAAATTGGGTAATGGGAAACAATGATAATGTTGGTTTTGAGTTGTTTTTCAATCTGCTCTTTTATTTTGAGGCTTATATCTGGTTTGAATTTTCTGGGTTTTTGTTTTACGGGTGGAAAAGAAGGGTCTGTGGGTAACCTATGCACTACCACGTCAGTTGAAATGCCAGTCACATCATCATAGGACCATGCAAAGACATCTTGGAACATAGTCAAAAATTCAAGCATCTCCTTTTTCTGCCTCTCATTCAAATGAATACTAATTTGCACCTCCTTAACTTCATCCTCAGTGCCAATGTTAACCTTTTCTGTTTCTTCCAGGTTCGGTTTTGGTTTTTCCTCATATTGTTCAAGGTCCTTTGCAAAAGAATCGAATACCTCCTCATTATCACTCTCGCTTTGGAGTTCGGATTCACAGACCTCCAAGTCATGAGTGATATAGAGATTGCCGTTATTGAATTCCAGAATTGTGATATCCAAAGGGTCAAATAATTTTATTTTTGGCCATCTGAAAGAATTAATGAATGTGGGATAATAAGCAAATAAGCATACAACAAACAAATGGTCAAGCAATACAACGAAGATATAAACAAATGAATAAACAAAACAACATGACAAGAACAACTTGTACATTTTCATAAAACCTTTGATTGAAAGCAAATGGAAATGAAAACTTAACAATATTTACATGCGAAAATGTTAGTCAAAAAGTAAAATTGTTTTCATTGCCTATTTACAGATGCAACTTTTCATGAATTCACATGAATGATAAACCCCTTTCAGTTTACCGAAACTCCTTCCGAACGGGCAAGAACTCGGCTGTCCAATTGGGAATTGATCCTTCGGGGATGTCAAGAAATTCAGCTTCGCCTGGAACACTATCTTCAAATGTTGTCCCAACGAACAATTGGGCCAAACTAGCTTCAATTTCGTCAATTGGGTTGATTTCTGACATGATCACCTCGGCTGGTCGTGGGAAAGTATAATGCAGGGGTGGAATGTCAAGAGCCCTTTGCCTTCCTTCTTTCTCCGCTTTCTTGCGCTCCTTCATTTCTCTGATATCCTTAGCAGTCGGTCGGAAGCCTAAACCAAACGAATCCTTTTTCTCAATAATCTCCACTGGCTTCAAAATTCCTTGCAGATCTCGTCCCAGCCCTTTGTCAAATTCATAGCCTCCGCGGATCATCTCCTTAGCCATCATGACACTGGCCCTTGATAGAGCTGGCTCCTCCTTTGTTATCCAACTGACGGAGACAATATCAGATGTGCTATGAGGGGTCACTGTGGAGCTTCGGCTACCCTCTTCTTTGGACTCGGAATCGATGATTACAAGGCAATCCTCTTCGGCAAATATAGTTATCAGCTTGTCATTTACTACAAATTTCAACAACTGATGTAATGAAGAAGGCACCGCCCCAGACTTGTGAATCCATGGCCTGCCAAGCAAAACGTTGTAAACACTAGGAAAGTGCATGACTTGGCAGGTTATTTGAAATTGTGCGGGTCCCATCTCGACCACTAAGTCTACTTCTCCTATTGGCTCTCTTTGTGCTCCATCAAAACCTCGGACTACGGTCCCTGAAGGCCTCAGCTTGATGTCTTGCAATCCTAGCTTCTCCAAGGTGCTCCAAGGACAGATATTAAGCGCAGATCCATTGTCAATCAACACCTTCGGCAGCATTTTTCCGTTGCACCTTACAACTATGTACAGGGCCTTATTATGTCCAATGCCCTCCGCCGGCAATTCCTCGTCAGAGAAAATGATTTGCTTGGTAAATAACACATTTCCAACTACATGAGAAAAATTATCAACTGAAATGTCCTTAGGGATTTGAGCTTTGGTCAACACCTCGATCAGCGCGTCCCTATGCATGTCTGAAGAGAAGAGTAGATCCAACATGGATATCTGGGCAGGCGACTTACTCAGCTTCTCCACTACATTGTACTCACTTCTCTGAAGTCTCTTAAGGAAATCCAAGGCTTCTTTCTCGGTGATTGTTGGTTTGACGAGCGACTCGGAGTTATTTGCTTGAATCGGAATGGTATTTTCAAATGGACTCGCAACCTTTCCTGATCTGGTGACCACTGACACTTCCTTTTTTGCAATTGACTTTTCCCCAATCTGTACGTCAGGTTCATCATAATTCCATGGCACTTGTTGCAGGCTTAAAACAGGCTCTTGCTTCGGGAATTCAATAACCACTGGCTCCAAAGCCTCACTTTCGGCTGGCGTGAGATCCAAAATAAAGGGCTTTTCGTCCTCTTCAAATGGCAATTCTATGACAAAGGGTTGGTCTGTGACCCCAAACACTTCAGCTTCCCTTGTCAATTCTTTGACCGGTTCCACATACTCCGTATCATCCAGAATAATTCCAATGATATTGGCGTGTTCCGGTAAAGGGTTCCTATTTACGTTCGGCCCTTGCGCCTCCCTTTTCCGGATTACAATCTCCCCGGCTTCAACCATATCTTGGATTTTATGCTTAAGCGCCTTGCAATCAAAGGTGGCATGTCCGGGGGCCCCAGAATGATAAGCACAGACAGCTTGTGGATTATACCACGCGGGCATGCCATATGGGTAGGTAGGAGGGGGTACTGTACCAATTTTCCCGGCGGCCTTCAACTGGTCATACAATTGGTCCAGAGGCCTGCCTAAATTGGTGAATGTACGGCTAGGTGGTCGGTTGTAAGGTTCAGGAGGTTGAGGATGGTTGTAAACAAGTCTATTTGGTGGAAGAAATCTTGGGTTATATGGAGGGCGAGGTCGGTTTTGAGGTGGATTTGGTTGGGAAATTTGAAAAGGGGCTGAAGGTGGGTTTGGATAGCTTGGGCGAGGTCGAGGGTGGTGGATGTTGGTAGTATATACAGGATGCAGATTTGAGTAGTAAGGGTAATGGGGTTGGTAGATTGGGCTGTGTTGGTATCGGGGTCTGGGTGAAGGGTTTTGATTCCAAATAAATGTTGCATCCCCCTCTTTCTTTTTGAACGGCGGCTTTTTCACATTGCTTCCTTGACCTTGTAAAGCATCCAACTGAGATTTCAGGGCAGAGACATTGACAATCTTCCCGGCTCTCACAAAGTCGTCAAACTCTTCCAATTTATTTACAATTGCAGCAAAAGAACAACCAGTCATACGGAAAATTTCTTCAAAATATGGAGGATCATGCGCCTTTATGAATGTGCGAATAATTTCATCCTCAGTCATCGGTGGCTCCACCTTCGCAGCTATCTTTCTCCATCTCTTGGCATATGTCTTATGATCTTCAGATGGTCGCCTTTTCGTTCCTTCCAGAGTAGTCCGAGTTGGCGCTAGCTCACAGTTATACTCATATTGTCTAATGAAGGCATTGGACAGATCGAGTCAGGTCTTCACTTCCTCCGGCTTTAGGTTGGAATACCAGTCAAGCGCATCCCCTTCTAAACTTTCTGGAAATAATCTCAACGGCAAATTCTCGTCATCCACTGGCTTGCCCAACTTGTTAGCAAACAAGCGCAGGTGCGTTTTAGGGTTGCTTGTTCCATCATATTTGTTGAATTTAGGGGTCTTGAACCCCACTGGCAATTGCACGTTCGGAAACAGGCACAAATCATCATAATCCAACACCCCTTGGTTGCTTAAACCTTGGCTTTTTCGGATGAATTCATCAAAACGATCCAAGCGTTTAAGTAGTTTCATATCAATCTGGGTAGACGACTCTCCCATTTCTGGCTTATTTTGAAAAGTGTGCTCCGGTATCACGGGTTCTGCGGTGGTTTGATAAAAAGCTGGTGGGTTCTGATGCATGTTTGGGTCGCTTTGAGGCTGAAATCCTTGACCATAAGGAGGGTAGAAAGGAGGATTTTGAGTAAAAGCATATTGCGGGTTAAAAGTTCCCTCAAAGGTGGTTTGAAATGGCGGAATAACAAATGGTTCGGATTGTGGTTGTGTAGCGGGTACAGGCTCAGGTTGCACTCCGCTACTAACAAGCTCGTCAATCAACTTCTTCTGAGCGGCCATTTCTGACGCCATTTCCCCAAATTTTGTGAGTAACTCTGTCAACTGAACCCCAGGACTTGCAGCTTCCGGTTGGGTAGTGGCAACGGCCTTATCGGATGATTCTGGTTGAGTACTCATGTTTACACGATTCCTTTGGGCCTTACTTCGGGATCGCGTAATAATGGGGCTTTTCCGAAAAGCTATTTTGAAATTTACCTGAAATGAAGAAAGAACTCCTTTAGATAAACCAATGATTACTGAATTTCTGCAATTTATTCAAAAAGAGAAAAAAGAAAAAGACATGAGTTAGTAATTATTTAAACAATTCGGATGCATGTCCTATTTGGGGAACCCTTTTTGTGCCAAGGGTAGGCCTAGCATGATGCAACACTTTCGGAATGAGACCCATTAATCAAACCTGTTATTTGACAAACACTTTGTGAAAAGGGATTCATTGCAAAAACCAAATACATCTGTTTACATCATATTGCGAAGGCGATTTCGTACAAGATCACCAAAGTTCCTAAGCCTATCTAGTACAGAGTCTTTACTTTCTCTAGCATATGGCATCTGGACACGTTCGGCTTGATCATATAATTCCCCACATTTCCGCTTCATCTCTTGGCGCCTTTCTCGCTCCTTCTCATATAACCTCTTGTTTTCTTCTGCCTTTCCTTTGTGCATTTCGATGGATTTCTTCAACTGTACCACCTCCATGTCCTTGGCTTTAATGATGGCTCTCAGCTTCTCAATTTCCTCATACGACTCACGTTGCAACCCTTGCGTGGTGGAATCTTTCAACCAATCCTCGTATGGTGCGGTCATTACCCCCTTCTGTTTGAGCTCCGGAAGATAACGAATGCTTCTATCGTCGGATATTGTTCTCCAAGATTCATTGATTTGGCTCTTCATAGGGATCTCTTTTGGGCATACCCCCTGATCAAAGAAAATGGTGACTTCACTAAACTCGGAAATCGGTGGCGGCCCCTGAATGCGACCTAGTTGTCTGAGAAATCTTTTCGGGGTATATGAGATGATTCCTTGAGTTCCCAGCAAGAGAACACGTTCGGATTCCTTAGTGCGAAGTATCGGCTCAAAGCAGTCTGTCCAATCTAATACCCACCTAATGTTGAAATCTTGCAATGTTTCCAAGTAATCCACACATTCGGATGCGTTCTTAGGTAGATCTCCCTCGTTGACTCTTTTGGGATGTGTGATTACCCAATTATATCCAACCACCGGCAAACTATCGGCAACTGATGCTTGTCTCTTAAAATGTTCCGTAGCCCATATGTATAAAACCAAGTTCGCCCCATGGAAAAACTTTTCTCCCTTTCGACAACCAGTACAAGCTAAGAAAATATCTGCGAGAATGGTCGGGACTATAGAGCATTGCTTACCCTGAATTCCTAAGAGAAGGTCATTCACAATTTTTGCTGATTTGAAGGCTATCTTTTGATCTTTTCGCGGAAAGAGATAGGTCCCAGCCATAACTACCCCATATACTAGTAGCCTTTTGCGCTCCCATACGGCTTTGGAAGTGAACACAAAATCCGTCACATGCCTCTCGAATCCATCGCGTGGCGCAAATCGTTCAAACAGAATATTCACAGCGACGCCCTGATCTGACCTTCGTAGCACGGACTCTTTCAATCCTATAATTTGACAAAATTCGGCCTTGTCGGAAGCAAATGGAAACACCAAGGCAGTTCCTCGTGTGGGTAAACCAAGGAGGCCAGCTACTTCTTCGAGTGTTATAGTCATTTGCCTATTGCCTATTCTAAAAGCAGTACACTCGGGGTCCCAAAGATGAACTAAAGCCTCTACCAAATAATTGTTGGATTTGATCTGCTTAAAGTCTCCAATTGGTCCTAAAAATTGGGCTACTTGATTCAATTCACTAGGTAACATGAAGGTGGGCCATTGTTGAACCTCAGTTGACGGTATTAACAATTGGTAGATGCGGCGAGGGCAAGCCATCTGATAATGAAGAGGGTAGTTTGTCAATTACCTTACCTACGAGTCTCATTCCTCCAGTTATGCGATAACTTAAACGTGCAGTCCCTTGAAGGGTTAAATACCCATGGGACACAAAAGGGTTGGTTTTATTCCTAAAACGGGATTCCCTACGTGGCGTTCCCTTTCTAGGGTTTATGCATAATGCCATTTTATTAAAACAATAAAATATGCAATTTGAAATGAAACGTGACCTAAGGAACCCTTTATTTGCCAGGGTAGGCCTAAAACGGTATGGCATTATGAATTTATGAACAAAATAAACCATAATTTGTCAAACGTGCAATAGCCTATCTACAAGGGTAGGTCTTAAAAGAAGGTCATGCCAGACCTCTTATTTCTTAATGTTTGTGAATGCCAAAAACAAAAAACAAGGAAACGTGAGCTCAACACATAATCACATAACACATTTGGACAAATAGATAATATGAAAGGCAATAAAGATAAATAAGAAAAGAGGGTTGGGACCCCTCCCCTCGTGAATAGTGTCCCTAGTTCAGGATAATGGCTAACTCTACCCTAGGCAATTCTAATATGAATGCATGAGGCTTGGCTTACTAATGCATCTAGACTCGATAGGTCATAGGCCCCCGAGCCTTCAGACTTAGAAACCAAGGGTCATCAATCCCAAGGTTCTTTGTCGGTGGCTCGAGCGATTCCCCAAACACCGCTACGCACACATCGTGTCACGGCTACGTGTTTGAGTGAATCTATCAAAACCTCAATCTTCGACCAAAAGCTAAAGGCTATCAACCAATAGCTTTAAGCGGAAGATTGAGTGACCCATTGGAACATGCTACACACACATCGTGTCGTGATCACATGTCCAAGTGAGTCACCTAATCCTAATAGGGTGGAGTGGCGTGACAAGCCACTAAAAGAAAAATAAATGAAGGGTGAAAAAAATTAAAGCGTATGCTCGTATGCTAGTGCTCGTTTGGAGGGGAGGGATCAAGAACCCAACACGAGGCTCTAGGGTGATGTCCCCCACCCAGATGCAATGCAAGCGCGGGATAAACAAGTACACATACATCCAATTAACCAATCATACATTCACGAGCGAGGGAGTAGTTGGATACGCGTGAAATGCAAAAAAAATCCTAAAAAAGGAAAAAAATGCAACCCTAAAACACCCAAATGTGATATATGAAAAGGTTAAAAGAAGAAAATGGTTGATTAAATCAAATTTGCTCGGACTCTCGAAAGTCCCCAGTGGAGTCGCCAACTGTCGCGCCCCATTTTTTTGGAAAAATAAAATGATTGCTTTTGGGATTTTATTGGTTTGGAAAAAGTGAATTTTTTTTTGATAAAAATAAAAATGGGTCTAAATGGGACTTTTGAAAATGCGACGATTTGACCCAAAATTATAGTTTAAAAAGGGTTTTTGAAATAAAAAAATCGGAGTCGCCACTTGGTAATGAGTTAGGGTGTACCAAGTCACCTAAAAAATGAATTTTTAAAGAAAAATAGGAAAAAGTATTAAGAAACCCCTTTTAAACGACTCCTAATCCACGTAAACCAACGAAAAAGGTTCGGGAGTCACATTTGACGAAGGGGAAGGCAAGGATAAAAATCCAAGGCACCCCTTTGACCTAGCCAAGGCTAGTTGCGTGATTTAATCAAATATTTTCTTGTTTTAACCAAAAAATTTATTACATTTGGATGTACTATATGAATGCAAACCCTAGACCTAGGGGTATTGGGGGAAATTTCTCTTCAAAGGTTGAATGGCGCCAATCACATTAATTGTGAAGCCCAATAATGACCCTTTGGAGAGGTCACGAATAATGCGAGTGGGATGCAAATGAATGAAATGCATGTATGCAATGTGAGGACATGAGTTTGAAAAAAAAAGTAAATAAAAGACAAGAATGTGTAAGTAAAAATGTGCACGTGAGTGAGCAAGGTATGATATGTGAAATGATAATATAAAGTGCATGTGTACAAGTAATGATAAAAGCGTTCGTGTGCAAGTGAGGATTATAAAAGTGCACGTGTGCAAAGTGAAAGTGTAATGAGGGTAAAAATGGGATAATGGATGCATGGACCTAGGGAATTCATGCATACTGAGTACGGGGAGACCTAAATCGTGACTCAATTTGCCCTTTTATAGAGGGAATACAAGCGTGCTAAGGCTTATAAAAAGCCACACTCGTCTATATCCCATATTTAAGGGGACTCTCAAGCAAATGAACCCTATAACTAGTATGAAATGCAAAAATCCTAAATGAAGGGAAAAAGGGTTTCAAGGAGCATGCCAAATGCTAAGTTAAGAAAAATGCATGACATGTGATGAACACGCAAATATGTACTAACGAGGGGAAGTCCCTAAGGGTCTAGCGTTGGACTAGCCCATTCTATGGATTCCGACTAGCGTTGGACTAGTGGAAACGTACATCCGTCCATCACATTCATTCATGGCTATGGAAAGCGAGTAGACATGCCAAACACTTATAAACACATAGCACATAACACTTAGCATGCTCAACTAGATGCAAGAACCTAATTGAAACAAGTAACACATAACACATGGGCAATTGAAGCCCTAGCTATTACATTTGCTAGCTAGGCACACGTCTTCGATAGGTCTTCATTGAATGTTCCTTCAAGCCCTATCTATTACAAGCCAAGAGGTGTACACATACCCCATAAAGAATAACTTAAATAAAAAGCAAAAGTAAATGACATAAATAAAAGAAATTAAATTAAAGGAAGGCTAGGAAAGCAAAATAGACATGCATATTCACATAACACGTAGGAGCACATAGGGTCAAATGAAGTGCAAATAAGGGATAGAATGTACCTCCCTTGAATCGATGCTCTAATGAAGTGAAATTATTAAATTACCCTCCAAAATAATAAAAATGTCAAGGTACCACTTTAATTATCAAATAATCACATGAAACAACCATTAAACACAAAAGTGGAAATTAAGCATGGAACGAAAATTAAATATGGAATAGATCATGCACGTGCAAGCAAAAATCGGTCTCAAATAAAGGGTCTCAAGAATTTAAAGTGGAGTGCTAAATTGAAATGCTTACGGTGGAATCCATCACAATCAAATGCAACAATCACAAAAAGAGAAAAACTATCACAGAAATTATTTATTATGATTAAATAACAAAATTATCTAAGAAAAACTGAATCAAATGAAACCAAGACTATGAATTCTTCCAAGATTATTAAGCTTTCATGACATTGGGAATTATCCATTGAAATTTGTCCACAATTCACGTAAAAACATACCGAAGCGAATTATCATGTAAAAGGGATCCAATTGCAAACATTAATCAATCATGTGAGCCCAATTAGAACATTTAAGAACTTTAAAGGTTCAAGAATGATGAAAAAGTCAAGTCATGGTTCAGATTGCAAATACTTTAGGACTCAATTGCAAGAAATTAAAGCATAATTGGGTCACAGTGCAACAAAGGGGAACTTAGGGGATCAAAGTGCAATTTTTAGAGATTAATTCATGCAGTTTTCATGCAAGCTACGTGAAAATCAACATGAGAAACAACATTCTGCAGCAGAAATTTCTGCTGAAAGCTTTCGGCAACCCAGAAGACAACCGTGATTTTCATTTTCTCAACCTTAACACCATTTTGATCGAAAAATCTTCTAACCAACACATTAAAGCATGAATCTAACAACCAAACAAGCAGGTAAATCAAATTCAAAGTGAGTTTCTGCAATATTTTCTCTCATGTTTGCTCAAACGAAACCCAACTCAAACTCACATCTTATTTTCCAAAAAAAATCAGATCTCGAGCTCACATACATAGCTTTAACTAAGCTGCAAACTATGCCATTACCATCGCCTCAACAGGTAGAAAACTTAGAAGGAAAAAAACATGCAAGTTCTATGCAATAGCCATGAAACAAGTTTCTGCAATTACTTCACATACTTTAGCAACCGAAGACTGCTGCACTTCCTTCTCAAGCTCAAGCTTCTTAATCACAACCGTGATCAAATATTTTTAGCATGGTGTTTAATCATAGCTCAAGTGTTTTAAGGACTCAAACATAAACTTAACATCAAATCATTCCATTCCTTCTCCTTAAAACCAGATTTAACAAGCAATTTAAACGTAAGGGTCCCTTAAACAGCCATGGAAAAGAAAACAAAAAGACAAAGAGATGCAGCAGCTTTTGCTTGCTGTGTTTTTGAAAGGAGGAACTTTTAAATAACTTAGTAACTTCAGCAATTCATACCATGAGTTTCCAACAAACTTTCAGTTTCAAAATACATCAGAAATGATCTACATTCACACTAAACTCTGACCCAAACAAATCAGGAAAACAAGTCGCAAACTTCTGCATTTTCTAATTACAACATTGCCGCAGCTATGTGTCAACAATTTTGGCCAAATCTGCCCACAATTCAAATGGTTTACTACTGAATGTCATACAAGACTTAAAACAACATTTTTCATGCATTTCCAAGCATTATTTGCTAATGAAAAATTCCAGAAACAACTGCAAATTCTGGTTTCACTCCCTTGGCAAGTCACGTAAATTTTCCAGCATTTACTCAGTCATAAACAAAATTTTCCTTCGGTTAAAACCTTGTATTGGCACTTAAATCTCACATGCACAACTACTGAACTAATTAACTAGCATTTCCAGTCCAGATTCGGCTCAGTTGTTACCAAAAGTTCATCAATCAACCAGCAAGTTGTTCGGCCACTCTCGGATGAGCTTGCAGGCTAGCCGATTCTGTTTCATCTCTTCTTTTCTAGTTTAATCCGAACTAACTAACTTCATGCAAGACTTAATCACCTAGTTCTTAGTTAGTTAACAACATTTAAAAGCTCAGATTACTCCAAAGAAACAAGATTAAAGCTGCATTTCTGTTTCAACTCCTCGGCAAAACTATTTTCATCAAAAATCAGATTTTCCTTTTCTTTGATTTCCTCATCCGGACACTCCAACCTCACATGCAAGTCCATATACAGCTTAATCAACCTATAATCTATTGGTTTCAGTCCAGAAATTACCTCTACTGGAAGCTTACTCACGCGGCAGAAGCTGAAGTTGTCTTACTCTCCTCACGGCTAAATCACGCACGCGATGGATGATTGGCTGCCGTCTTGGTTGCCGGTGGTTGCAGGTGTGGTGGTGTTGCGGTTGGAGATGGATTGCAGCTGGTTGAAGTGAAAGTGGAGAGTGCAGTAGCAACTCACGCACTGTCTCTTCCCTCAAGCTTACGGACAGAACCGAAGACTCGCAGCTCGCACGCTTCCTTTCTTTTCTTTTCTCTCGGTTGCAGGTTGCAGCTCTCTCCCTCTCAATCGATGATCACGAGGTAAGGGTATGAAGTGAAGTGGTTGTG
This sequence comes from Coffea eugenioides, assembly GCF_003713205.1. Classification (NCBI taxonomy): domain Eukaryota; kingdom Viridiplantae; phylum Streptophyta; class Magnoliopsida; order Gentianales; family Rubiaceae; genus Coffea; species Coffea eugenioides. The sequence goes on along the minus strand of NW_020863303.1, from coordinate 25,602 downwards.
TTTGAGGTGTGGTGGTGTGTAGAGGAAATGGTGCACGGTTGAAGGAAGTTGAGTATTGAAGTCCAGAAGGAAATGATGTAGCGTAGTGGGATGTATATATTAAGGTATTGTGAGTGGAGTGGAGTCGGCAATAACAATGGAAGGTGCTAGATTGAGAAGTGGAAATGGAACCGGCAGAAATAGAATTGTGATTTTTTTCGGTTTTTTCTCTTTTTTTTTCTTTTTGAAATTAATTGAATAAAACTGATAATAAAAATAGATAACAAACAACAAAAACAACAAAAAAAGTAATTTAATTAACATTGGGTAGAAACTAAATAAACTAGAATCAACAAAACACAATTTTCCATTTTTCATCAATTTCCTCTTTTTCACAAATTTTACGTTAAAACTTAAAACTAAAACTAAAACTAAAACGTGAACAAAATTAATATGACAAATAATTAGCAAATAAAAGACAAATAAAAAGGTAACAACTAAAATGCAGACAATCTAAAACCAAATCATGAATTAGATGCAACATACAAATTATTTAAAAATTTGGTGTCTACAGAGATGATTTTGTATATGACTTTGGGTTTGATTGAAGAAAAGAATGAAGCCATAAATGGCTGGAAAATAGGTAAATACAAAGGGCGTGCTGCCCAAATTTACGCTCGAGAATTAGGTCGATATACTTGCGACTTGAGTAAGGTTTGAGAGCGAATACCACGTGAACCATCTAGGTTATTTACGTTTTCTTTGCCACTTCGACTCAAATAGCGATTTTAAAGTTTTACAAGTGAGTCTAAGTTTTACAAATATTTTACTTATGTTCTTTTGTTTCAATGTACTCTTTTCACTACCAAAACCATATTTATACTTTGTACTAGTACGTATTCGACTTTTCTTTGACTCACTTACATCCTTGATGGTTGAAACATAATGTGTTCGTTTGATTATATTAGGATACCTTGGTGATCGAAGGTGTATCCGGAAGGAAACTTTGGACGTTATTTTGCTTAAATAGGTGAGTGTTCCTTGTTTGTTATATTTTCATTGACTATGTGGCTTGTTCTTGATTATATTATTTGTTATGAACGAATGATAACATGTTAAATGTTTTCAATGATTGCTTCAAATGAGTTTTCTAGGCGAGTGCGTACTTTATTACACTCGACCTAAATGAATGTGAAATTTTCAATGATTAAATAATGAAATGCTAGTTGCGTATGATGTAAGCCTTTTGGCTGAATTGGGCCCTGCCCTTCGTTACCGATCGACTCGAGCCAGAAGCGGACTCGGTCGGGCGATATGGTGACCATGGGTGTGAACGTTTGGTATACTCGAGTATTACCTTGTTATCGGGTGGAGCCTGACCAATGTCCAGGAGGGGGTGAATGAAATGAACGAACGAATGTCAATGCAAACGGGGATTTTACTTTAAAAAATGTATTTTTAAATGATTGGAGGAATAAGGGAAATGACAGAAGAATGAACGAACGAACGAACGAACGAATAGCTCCATGTGAGCCTGTATCCTTTTAATGAATGTGTTGTTATCGCTTTCCCTTGTAAATGTTTCTTGAACTGGATTGATTATTTGATTATGTGTTCGGAACCTCACTGAGCTTTTATCTCATCCCTTTAGTTTTGTTTTCCTTAGCAGGGGAAGGCGAGTAAGGACGAGAGGTCGGTAGAGACTAGCATAGACTAGTTTCTTTGATTTTGTAATGGTTCTCGCCCTAGTGCTCGGCACGGGTTTGATGTTTGGTGAATTGAGAACCTTTATATATTCGATGGTTGTACTCCCTTTTGAGGTAGCAATGTATATGAGTTGTGCTTTAAGTTTTGGATCGATGTTATGTTTATTCTTGATTTATTCTAGTTTCGATTGAAGATTGAAGTGAACGACTAAGTCCCGGCGAGAGTTGGGCAGGCGGTCCGCTGACCCCTTTGGTTCGCCTTAGGGAGAGGTGGGGCTGTCACATTTTGCGCCTGAGTTTTGTTGTGTTTCACCTGTTAATCATACTTTTCCAATTGTAAGTTTGTTTGCTTTCACTTATTAACTCAATGTATCCTTTATATGACTGTAATAGAGCTAACTAATTGATAGATTGCTATGTATTGGAAACAAAAGAGTAAGCATTTCTTTCTACACCTTACAAATGAGTAAACAAGGACAATTTTTATTTGAAATTCTCCAATTGATGATTAATATTGTTCAATATTTATTGTACAGGATTTTCTTCTGTTTGCATCCTCGTATAACTCACTATACCTGAAGATATTCAGCTTTGGTTCTTTCCTGTTAAAAAAACACATTTCAATATTTTTTGCACAATACCTTGGGCAAGGCACAGCCAGAAATACTCTAGTATGTAATATAAAAATATTTATATGATATAATAATATCTCTAACTACTAATTATATTATATAATAATAGTGGGTCTAATTAAGTTAGACTAGTTAGTTGTATAGAAACAAATATTAGCATTAAATTTATCAAATTATGTTATGACTTTATAAGTTAACTTATAATACAAAAATTAGAAAAAGAATAAAAAGGAGTACCAAAACAAAACTAAATTCTTATCTTTTTCCTTTTCCACACTTTCATTTTCCTGTCGCTCCTCTCCCTGCCACCCCGCAACCAACCAGAAACCTCTCCACTCCAACCACCAATTCCATTCTTCAATCTTCACTGTTAGGCGCTAAGTCCACTACCGCTTCATCTCTCGGTTTCCATCTCTCTCACCTCCCACTCAGTCTCTCTCACTCTTACTTTCTCAGTCTCTCATAGTCGCACTCACACCTCTGGCTCTTACTCTCACCTCTCGGCTATCACTCTCACAGTCAATTGCCCCCAGTTCACCACATCGTTTCACACAGACACACATCAGCACTGATGCGCAACTTCATTATTGTTGCCATTCACCACTTAGTCTGAGCCCCTAATATCCGGCTAGCAACAACAACGTTAGCAAGGTGGTGAGGTACTACTCCAAACTCCACACTCCATTACTCATCTTAATTTATATGTATTCAGCCACAGAATTTTTTGCAACTTTTAATTTACTTGAATTAATTTAGGTAAATGAATTGTGTCACGTTGAATTCAATTAGTTTAGGTAATACGTTTAGCTCAATATCTCTAAGGGACTAATTTAGCTTAGGTCTAGTGTACAAATTAAACTCCCTCATTTTCTGACTAGAGTTTTACCTGAAGGAATAGAGCCAAGCCTATTAAAGGCTTTTTGCAAGTCGGATTTAGGGTGCCGTTTGATAAAACTGAAGTCTGAAATCTGAAATATAAATTCATTAAGTTATTGAATTGTTAAGTATTAAATCTAATACATTTGAGTGTATATCATATTCAGTGATAAGTGAATAACTTATCATTTAATTTTGGGAGCAAATTTTGTCTAGATAATTTAGTGCCACTTAATTAATTCATATGTTCAATTTTTTATTATCAAACGGTTTGAATATATTAAAATCTGAATCCATTAAATTTAAGTTGTGAATTGGGTTATTAAACAGGGCCTTAGTCCTGTTGCTACTTATGTCTTATGATATAAATTAATCTGAAATCAAGCCTGTGAGATAAATTAATCTAAATCTTTTCCTGCCACTTATGTCCTGCTATTTGAAATCAAGCCTGCTGCTACTTATGTCCTGCTGCTACAAAGCCTGTGATATAAATTAATTTGAATTTTGCCATTCTATTGCTACTTATGTCCTGCTGCAAATTGTTAACAAATCATATTTGTCGTTTCAAATAAAACCAAATGTATCCATGTCCAACTCCAATCAAATATTTGTTGCTACTTACATTGGTTAGAGATTCTGATTTCATTTTCAATTTTGTTTTTATACTAGTAAACATGTTTGAGAATATCAAGGAGAGGGAAGGTTCAAGTGACTCGCTACAACAAAAATAGGGCTTTGTGACCTGTAAAATTTTGAGGGTCATAAATATGAATTCTTTTATGACTACAAGTTGCATATCACAAAAAAAAAAAAGCAATAAAACTGCATCATTTTACAATCTTATGTGACCTGCAACAATTCCCATCTATACGAGTTGCAAAATGTCCATAAAACAGTATCGTATCTCTTCCTCATTCTTTTGAAACCCATAAAACTGTGTCATATCTCTTCCTTTTCATAAAGCTTCAAATCTCTCTTTTTCTAATATTTTCTCCAAATCACTAACTTTATGTCTGCTTTTTAATTCAACCTCAACTTTCATCAAAGAAATTTCTTCAAGTTTCAACCACATTTTTGTTAATTTCTTATGAAGCTCGCAATACAACAAAGCAAATTCTAAATATTGGCGAACCACCCAGAAGTCAAACTCTTCAAGTTTCAAATTTTCGCCTGGTCAATTCCAACTCTTCGAGACCAAACATGAAACGACTAAAATTCCCCAGGTACTTCAGCTCGCTTGTTTTGATTTTTTTTTTAAATTCTCTTTTTTTGTGATATTTTTCGATGTTGTAATATTCCAAATAAAGAAGGAATTTGGTATTTCTTTCCCCTAATTTGTGCTTTTTGTTGGATGATTTCTTTTTATTTGATGATCTTGTGTGTTTAGTTGCGCTTTTTAATTTGAAGGTCTCCATGGATATATATATATATATATATATATATATATAGGCATGCAATTGTTTCGAAATTGATAGGATTTGAACTTTACTGCAAGGTTTGCTGTTTATTGAAGTTAGGGCTTTTTAACAGGAGTAATACTACTATGAAATTCATATAGTTTTGTTGTTATCTCTCATATTGTTACTGTAGTCTTAGCATTTTTCACAGATCAACTTTAAATTATGGAATTATTAGTCTATATGTTCATATACGTAACTACTGATATGCAAGTTTTATATTTTTTTTTAAATTTTAGTGAGCATATCAATGTCTTGTTTGCTCTGTTTTGCATTTTTGAGAAATTTCTTATTATTATTCTACTCAAATGACTTTAATTTTGCTAGTAGTAGTTGATTGGATGGAATGGCTGAATTAAATGTTTAAATCAGTTGGAATCTAGCCAGGGAAATGCTTTCCCTACCTCTTTTCCCTTTTCCAGTTTGTGTTAATTCTGCTGAGGCCTTCTCTCTGCATAATGAAATTTAGTAGTTGTCTATGATGAATGTAGCTCAGCACTAAGTTGGTTAAATAAAAAAAAATCTGTGTAAACATTGACGATGCCAATGACAACACAAGTTATAGTGTCAAATTGGTTAGAAACTCTCCTTTGCATATGATTTTTTTGCAGGATTTGAGCTTTTAGTTACTTATTAGTGTTGTTTGGATGACACTTAGAAAAATGAGATATGGTTAGTATTTTGTTGGTTTGAAGGAAAGAAAATAAAATTATTTTAACATATGAAAGTTTAGCAGATATGCGTTAATTTAGGTATGGATCTTCCGTCCTTACGTTTCATAGATGATTCCCATTGAATTCTTTTTGATGCTTACAGGTATGTCACCCAGTTCTCTTATGAAGTGTTTGTCCTCTTTGGATAGTTATATTCATGCACATCACCTGGAAAGTTTGAATATGTGGGGAACAATGAGATTGTGTTCTTCAATTGGCATCATAGAGAGTTTTAACAATTCAGCTTCTAGTAATATGCTTAATCACAAATGGTTTTGAAATCTTGCTATATGAAAATCTTATTTTATATTAGTGTCAATTTACCTTTATTTTTGGATTGGACAGGACAAACTGAAGTGCTAGAATTTCATATACTTGGGTGGTTATCCCAACTCATAAGAGAGTTATGTACTGGTAAGTTTCCCATCTCATCAACTTGATATTTATAACCATTGTAGATTCGAGAACCAAATTAGCTATTGTTAATGTTTACTGTAAAATTGATATGCATTTGAGAGAAATGGGCAAAGAAAACAACTAAGTTGTAGGCGGCCTTTGAAAAGATAGAAAAGTTATTAGACGGTGTTAGATTGGTTAGTTTTAAATGTTACATGTCTTTGTGTATTAATGGTGCTTAGCTGGGGTCTGCCAGCTTGCTCAATGTTATTTGGTGATTTTGATTTAAGGTTATTCTTGGTGCTTTTTCTTCCTTCTATAATTTTTTCTTATACGTATGGTAAAAAGCTGCCAGTTTCTTCTCATCAAGTCAGCTAGCATCTGTTGGTGAAATTCAGGCAAAATTTTATTGTGTTGAAAGGAAAAATAGTGAGTGTAATGAAACTTCTTCTAAAACATTCATTTTATAATTGTATTTGGAGAAGCTAGTCAAAAGCAAGTGAAAAACGTATAAGCCACTACACGGTCACCATCTAAATTCAGGGTTGAAGGATGAAGGCCTATTCTCAAAAATCCAATTTGATGGTGGGTCAATCAGATTTTTAAATGTTTGAGAAAATTAGATTTTTAGATGGTGGGAACAATTAATTAATTACATCATGTTACCTGGAAATTGCATTTTTGTTGTCAAAATTTGCATCCTAGGGCTTCTTTCCTCTTTTTCTAACCTTAAATTTGTTTACAGACTTTAGTGAGATAGCTTATTTATATATAGACTTGCATACTAGTTGATAACTACTTTTTCTTTATCAGAGACACTGGATTTGGCAAGTATAGATTTGAATTGTAATTTCTGCTATTAGAATATTGCTTTAATCATTCGCACTGCTTATCTGGAAAATTTTCATCTTCCATTGAATGGGCATGCATTCATCACAGCGAGAGAGAATATACTTTCGTATTGAGAATACTGGAGACTTAACATATATCACAATGCAAGTTGTTTCAGTGATTGAGAAACGAGCAGATCAGTTGGACTATGTTTGAATTGACACTCTTGGTTAGATTGAGATTTAACCTAGTCTGCCTTTGGGGCCATCATAACGGAAGCTTTTCCATCAACCTTCCCTACTGTGATTACATATGTTGTTGACACACTACGATTAACAGGTCCGGCTATTGTTATGAGTACCATGTATGCCTGTAGCATCCTTTACAACACACAATTACCACTAGTATTGCATTCAACAAGACGGATGTAGCACAAGATCAGTTTGCTTTGGAGGTATCAGCATATAATCAACTGCTTGGTTATGTTTATGCAGCTCATTCTAACCATATATTTGACAGTTTACTGGGTATAAAGTATATAAATAACTGTTTGCTTGCTATCATGGACAGTTTTAGCAATAGTCTCTCATGTGCATACTTTCTTCTAGTCTCTATTTCTTAGGCTGACTTTATACAATCTCAAATTATTTTCTCAGAGATAAGAGCAGATTTCAACCTCAATTTGGATTATATGCAAAAAACCATTAGTTTCTAGATAACGCATTTGGATGTCAATGCCTTACCCATGGTTCCAGATTGGATTTTTAGTACTTTTGATGCATGAATTTTCATGCATGACTTTTGACCATGTATCACTTAGAATCACTAAGTTTGAATATGGAATCATTTACTTATTTGTTTCGTTTGAAAGAATCTAAGTGTTGCTGGCTTGTAGTTATTTCAATTAATTGATATGCAGAAGACTGGTATAATAACATTAAACAAGTGACCACTTTTAAATTTGGTTATCTATTTATCAATGTCCTATTTTCCTTTGATACACATATATGGAGTCTGAAGATTATTAGAGCACTAAAATCGTAAGCTTAAACTGATTGACCATGCTGTAAATTGAAGATCATCTTGGTGCTATGGTCAAATTGATTACTCACTTTAGGGATCATTGGTTTTTGTTATAGAAAGTTCATGTTTAGGATGTAATTCCTTTTTTGAATTTGTTTCATTTTACAGGTTTAGGATATCATTTCTTGGATATGATGGAAAAATCAATTTGAGGCCCTAGCCATGGCTTAATCTAGCTCTTAGAACGTTTTCTTATGATTCGAGCCATTCTCTGTGAAGTTGCGACGGTACTGCCTATTTGTATTTGTGATATTGTAATTTTGATGAACATTAGTGTGTACTGCCTATTTGTATTTGTGATATTGTAATCTTGATGAACATTAGTGTATACTGCGAGATTCGATTAGTATGTTAACTAATGGAAGGTTTCATTCATTAATACTCAAAGGAGTAGCTAGTTAATTTGCCATAAATGAATTTATGTCTTTTTCTTATTCCTTGATGGACATCAAATGAAGAGGCTTGTGAATGGACTTCTTTTAAGTTTTGGCCTTCCAAAAAAAAAAGAGGAAGAAAGAAAGAAAAAAAGGAAAAAAGATATGTTTTTGTGACTTGCTAGTCGGCTAGTCACAAGGCTATTGGGGTCTAATTCAACTAGTGGGTCCCAATAGCACTTGTGAATTGTGATCAATAAAACATGACACAAAAGATCTTGTGTGACTATTATTTGCATATCACAAATAAATTCCAGATTTTTTGACTTTTTATTACATTCAAAATACAAGTCATAAAAGATATTCTTGCAAGTCACAATTGATAATGTGATATTCATATACAAGTCATAAAAAATTTGTGACTATTAAATCCTTGACTTTTATATATATGTCACAATGTGGTCACAAAAAGTTTCTATGACTGTTTAGACATTTTTATGACTATCATTGATGGGTCACAAAAATAACTTTTTCTAGTAGTGACTCTATATAGCCTTCAAGTCAAACTCCTACTTTGGATAGTTGTGAAGCATTCGAACTCGACATTAAGAAGAAGAGAGCCAAGTACAGGAAAAGGTCACTTGCTTGGGATCATTTTTGACCTCACTGCTTCAAAGGTGTTCATCATGGAATATGCAACTACTATACAAAAATGATTGCTGTTGATTCAAAAAGTAATGGTATTACTCCTTCTTATCCCATATTAAATCATGTAATATGAATACTGCAAATAAATCAAAGGGGCAAGATACATTATGTTTGGGAGAATTGATACTGTTGGAAGGATGTTAAGATTGCACTTGTTAGTTGGTGGTACGACCATGATGCAATTAGAAAAAACATTATTACATGTTAATTGTTGATGAATTGCCATTCAAACATGTAAAAGGTAAAGGATTTTAGCATATCATGAAAACTGCATGTCCTTCTTTTAAAATCCCTTCAAGGTGGACAATTACTAGATACTGCTATCAGTTTTATTTAGATCACTACAAGAATAAATAGCTTTTGTGACCTACAAAAGTATGTCACTTGAGCCATTGTCAGTCACAAAAAGTATGTCACAAATACTTTTTGTGACACGTTTGTGACTTGTTTTTGCTAGTCAAGTTCTAATTAGTCATAAAAGATTTTGTGATTTGAAAAATAATGTCACATGATAATTGTAACATCCAATTTAGGTTTATGTGACTACCAAATGATAGTCATAAAAACATTTCCTATTTTTTATGACACATCATTTGCAAGTCATAAAAGCTAAATGAGAGATGTTTTTTTATGACACCTATTTTGCAAGTCACAAATGTCTATCCGACATACATGTAAACAATAGGTAGCTCTGAATATCTTGTCAAATTGATAGAATTACCCTTTTCAAATTTTTTTTCTTTCATTTATAGTATAGCCATATGATATCAAAATTCAAACATCATTTATTGTATAGAATTTCAAACTAATAATGGTCAAAATCCACTAAACCAGGGATTTGCAAATGTTCAATACAAAATCAGCCTTAGAACTTCTAGCTACTACAAAGTCACCATAAAACTTGCACAAATTTACAAATCTAATGTCTAATTGAATGACTATAGGAGATCATCCACGTCAAAGAGTTAGCATAATTTGCCTTTAGAAAGCATATTCAACCAATATCTTACCGCTGTCCAGAATGATAAATCTCAATCCATGAGACTTAATGTGCTATTGCAAAGCAAAACAAAATAGAATGCATATTTAGCCAATTTGCTGCTTTTCCTCCAAAAAGTTGTAATTTTAATCCCTGTTAAGGACATTAGAAACAAGATAGCAGTTAGGCAAGTAACTCAATTCACCTGTGCTACTAAAAGGAGATGTCTCAAGTTCTTGGTCCTTTATGACCAAAAAAACTAATGAACCTTAAAAAGTAATAACCAATCTCAACTATTGAAAAGTTACCGATATCTTCTATACAAAAAGAAAAGAATAATTAATAAAATTTCAAAAGAAAAAGAAAAAGAAAAGGAAGTAGTCACATGCTATTATTGAACATGCAAATAAAAGTTCATCCATAACAAATGAAAATAAACATGCAAAGAAAAAAGTTGATCCAAATCAAGCTAACAATTACGGGCTCTTTATCATATTCTTGATTATGCCTTTTAATTTTGGCAATTGCTATAACAAGTTTTACGTGTCCAGAACTATAATCAAAGGGTGTTGCCTGACTATTATGAGGATGCCTTGTGATGTAATTTTCAGTATTGTTCCTGTTGAAGAAAAATTCAGAAAATGCATCAAATATATACATAAAAAGTATATGAAATACTAAATTGAAACATGTTACAATGTATGAAAGTTAGAAGTCATATACTTCTTGTCATTATTGCAGATTTTATAGCTGCAGGGCTCCAAGAAGGGCGGCTAGCCTTCACAATTGCTACTGTCGCGCCCCATTTTTCGCGATGGAAAAGAATATGTTTATAAAAATAGGTATTTATAAAAGATATGATTTCCATTTAAAAATAAATGAAAAGAACCTAGAATGGGACTTTAAAAAATGCGACAATTTGGGTCCAAAATTTAGTCTAAAAGGGTTTTGAAGAAAAATTAGGAGTCGCCACTTGGTATGGAGTTTTGGTGTACCAAGTCACCCAAAAAATATTTTTTGACAAAAATAAAATAAATCAAAACCCTTTTTGACAACTCCAGGTCTTTGAAAACAAGAGAAAATAGGTTCGGGAGTCACGGTTGAAGAAAGGGAAGGCAAAGGTTTAATTGACTCAAACCTAAGGCACCCTTTCAACCTAGTCTAAGCTAGTTGCGAGGTTTAGTCAAAATTTTCCTAATCTAACCCTTAATTTTATCATATTTGGATGTCTCCTACATGGATGCAAATCTAAATTTATAAAATATCGAAATGGCCAAAATATCCATTCAAGGGTTTAATTGAACCAATCGCATTAATTGCGAAGGCCAAAATGATTCCTTGAAAGTGTCACAAGTATGCGAATGATGAAATTAAAATAAAATAAAATAAAAAATAAAATAAATTATATACATATATATAAGTGATCAAAGAAAAAGGGAATGCAACATAAAGGGTACGGGAGACAAAAACTCGTGACATAATTTTCTTATACATGGATTAATGGGATATTTGAACTAAAAAGTTATAATCACCTATTTCCCATGTTTGAAAAATAATTATCCTAACATGAACTAGCAAATGAACTAGCTTAAATGAGATGCAATTCTAAATGACATGATTAGCACCTATAAAGGATAGGGGATAATATAATAGGGAATATCATACAAATGAGAAAAAATCCTAAAGATGAAAATATGCATGAAAATGTAGTGAATAGCACACAAAGATGAATCTAACGCAAGACGGCCTAAGGGGTCTAGCGTTGGACTAGCCCATTTCTAAAAATCCTTACTAGCGTTGGACTAGCAAGTAAGCGAAGAGAGAAGCCACAACTAGCGTTGGACTAGTGTGGTGACGTCATGCATTAACAATTCATAGTGAAGCAAATAAAGCATAAATTAAAACAAATAAACATATAAGAGCACGTAACACATAACACGTAAGCATAATATCTAGATGCCAAAATCCTAAAAAAAGCGGATAAAACACATAACACATAAGCCACATAAACACACAACTTATCTATTACATCGGGGAGCGCCTAACTACAATCTAGGAGGGAAAAATATAATAAAACAAATCTAATTATCCTATCTATTACATTTTTGAGGTATTTAAATACCTCTCGAATCATTATAAAAACTAACTAAAACATATATAAGAAAATTTGAATGAATATTTAAATCAAATAAATAAAAGCATATAAAAATATATAAACACATAGGAACACATAGGAGCACATAAGAGCACGTAATTGACATTGAAATAATAAAATAGGAGTACCTTCCGTTTGAAGTGGTGACTAAATGAAGTCAAATTGTCCTATTTATACTCACAATGAACAAAAGGATCATGACACCAATTTAATTGAAAAAGAAAATAATAATACAGGTACTAAATTCACACTAATATGTCAAACGTAAAGAAATTTAAGAACATCTAAAAATTACAAGTTAAGTATATTCAAAAGTAGCATAATTAGCTATTAAAGAAAAGAAACAATCATAATAAAGAGAGTCAAAATTCACTAGGGACTGAATTGCAAAAATTGAAAACTTTTGGGGGACAAAAATTATATTTTCCAAAGTTCAGGGATCAAAATTAAATGAAAGATAAAATTCAGGGACCAAAGTGAAATTAATTAACGGACCTAAGTGAAACAAATTTAAAATATTCTGGGCCGTAGTAAAATTAGTCCAAAGATTAGGGGCAAAAGTGCAAGTTCGTTTCTGATTTGGGCAAGAAAAGGGCATCGGGCCTCCCTTTTTATTTTACTTGGGCCGAACCTACCTAAACCCAACTGAAAGCCCAAGCCAAAACACACAGGCCAGCCCGTCTTTATCATTCAAACCCAGTCAAAAATACATAGGCTCCAACCTCCTCACCCAACTGAAACCCAAAAGAAAAATAAACCAAAGCCCATCCCCCTAAACCTAACAAAATAACCACAAACCCACCTAAAAAAATCACCTTAGCCCAAAGCCCTTTTTTTCTTTCTTTCTTTCTTTCCTTCTTTTCTTTTCTTCCTCCACTTCCAGCCGTTTCTTTTTTTCTTCTTCTTCGGCCAGCTGAAGAAGCTTCAGCTGGCGGCCATGGCGGCTGCCGGTGGCGCCGCCGCCGCCGACCGCCACCGCCGGTGACCTCTCCGGTCACCAAAAATCCTCAAAATACACCCCCTCACTCGATTTTTCGGGCAGACTCCATTTTTGGACTTAGTTTTTACAGAAAATGACCCAAAAGTGGCCAAAATGCCAAGAAATCAGTTCAGTTTTTATTTTTTAAAACCCTCACATCTTCACCAAAAATCATAAAAATTATGCCAAAACCCTCCTTATGACTTCTACAATACAACTATGATCTTAGTTTGACAAGTAAACAACAACAAAAGAATGCATTAAATCAAAACAGCCCCAAAAATAAAGAAAATATTTCAATGCCTTTAAAGGCTCAAAACTTCAAAATACTTAAATAACCCAACATTTTCAGATATTGGTGCTAGCTAACGGTCATCCGTTTTGACAACAACATGCACAATGTTCAGCTTTTTAATCCATTTTTCCGTTTTCGGCATTTTACCAAACAGTTAACATGCATACATAATAAACATTTCCTTTTCCTAAAACTGGCTCATGCCATTTCCCAAAATTTTAACAACAGAACAACAACACTGAAAGGCAACCAAACAGGAGAAAATAAGCAACAAAATATGAGTGTAAGGTGAAAAACAAAACTAAAAAAAACGAGAAAGAAACTACCTCCAGAATATTGCAGTCACTCGTTTGAGCTTTGTGGGGAAATTCCTAGCTATGATTATCCAATTGGTAACTGCCCCTCTTTTTGTTGTGTGTGAGTGTGTTGGGAAAAACCGAGAGGGAGAGGGTGAGGTTTTGTATGTTGTTCACACAAAAAAAATGAGCGGGGGAATTGAGAGCCAAGCCGAGAGAAGAGTCAGGGAGATTGAGTAAGTTCCTTTTTTTTTTCTTTCTGGAGCTTGTCTGTTAGTTTTCTTTTCTTTTGCTTGTCTAATTTCCCTTGTGTGTGTGTCTCGAGAGAGTGAATTGAGGGAGTAATTTTTTCTTTTTGAGCCCCCAAAAGTGCCGTCCCTTTCTGTCAGTCCCCGAGAATAAGGAGGGAACCAAGGGATTTTTTGTCAAATGGGTTTAGTTTGTGTGTGAGTTTTTTTTTTTTAAAGATAAATCTACAAAAATGAGACAAAAATATACTTAGAAATGCAAGAAAATAAATTGCTCATCAAATAGAAAATATTCGAGAAAACACAAAATTTGACAAAAATTTGGTGTCTACAGCTTGCCCCTCTTTGTCTAGAGTTTCAAAGAAACTCAAGACAAAGACGTAGACACCAAATTGCTTACCTGTCTCTTCTAACCGCACCTGAGCTAAAATAAAGAAAAGCAACACTTGGCTGAAATTAGTGAACAAAAGATGTAATGAAATTACTGAACATATGACCGAACTCATGTAGAGTTGCCTACGTATCCCACCATGGGAATCAGGTCAAACGTAGTTCAAATACAAGTGAAACCCAATGAAATAAGTATATTGACAATCTGTGATTTTTACAAAATTGAAAAAGTTTGAACTCTCAGAACTTCTAAACATGAAATACAAAATGAATGATAATGCACAATTATTAATCAAATAATGAAGAAAAACAATCAGTGGGATAAAACTCGAGCCTACCGAGGTTGGAGGGATAAAACCCATGTCCATCGACAATAAAAACGGTCAGTGGGATGAAACCCGAGCCTGCCGAGGTTGGAGGGATAAAACCCATGCCCATCGACAATAAAAACGGTCAGTGGGATAAAACCCGAGCCTGCCGAGGTTGGAGGGATAAAACTCATGCCCATCGACAATAAAAACGGTCAGTGGGATAAAACCGAGCCTGCCGACAACGACAATAAAAACGGTTAGTGGGATAAAACCCGAGCCTGCCGAGGTTGGAGGGATAAAACGCATGCCCATTGATAATAAAAACGGTCAGTGGGATAAAATCCCGAGCCTGCCGAGGTTGGAGGGATAAAATCAAGCCAATCGAAATAAAAACGGTCAGTGGGATAAAACCCGAGCCTGCCGAGTTGGAGGGATAAAACCCATGCCCATCGACAATAAAAACGGTCAGTGGGATAAAACCCGAGCCTGCCGGATAAAATCCAAGTGACAATAAAAACGGTCAGTGGGATAAAACCCGAGCTGCCGGAGGTTGGAGGATAAAACCCATGCCCATCGACAATAAAAAACGGTCAGTGGGATAAAACCGAGCCTGCCGACAACGACAATAAAAAACGGTCAGTGGGATAAAACCCGAGCCTACCGAGTTGGAGGGATAAAACCCATGCCCAACGAAAATAAAAACGGTCAGTGGGATAAAACCCGAGCCTGCCGAGGTTGGAGGGATAAAACCCATGCCATCGATAATAAAAACGGTCAGTGTGATAAAACCCGAGTCTGCCGAGGTTGGAGGGATAAAACCCATGGCCATCGACAATAAAAACGGTCAGTGGATAAAACTCGAGCCTGCCGAGGTTGGAGGGATAAAACTCATGCCATCGATAATAAAAACGGTCAGTGGGATAAAACCCGAGCCTGCCGAGGTTGGAGGGATAAAACCCATGCCCATCGACAATAAAAACGGTCAGTGGGATAAAACCCGAGCCTGCCGACAACGACAATAAAAACGGTCAGTGGGATAAAACCCGAGCCTGCCGAGGTTGGAGGGATAAAACCCATGCCCATCGATAATAAAAACAACGGTCAGTGGGATAAAACCCGAGCCTGCCGAGGTTGGAGGGATACAACCCATGCCCAACCAAAAATAAAAACGGTCTTGAAATAACTTTTCAACTTGCAATTTTTCAAAATTTGCCCAGTGTAGAGCCCCCCCTCCCCTTTTTTTTTTTTTTTTTAAACCAGATTTGAAATGCATTTCCAAATATGGAGCTCCCTCTTTTTGATACTTGCATCAATATAAATCATGTTTTGCAAGGGCCACATTTTCTTGCCTTCGAGAGGTCGAAAAAGTGATCATATAATACCAATACCATGTGATTCCTTGTGCTCCTTTTGGCCCTGAGAACCATGCAAGCATGATCTTTCGATGTCAAAACTGCTCCTCAAGAGTTGTGCTACAACTTGTTTTGAATCTTCTCAATTTTCTAGCATCAGTCAGCCATACCTCACTTTGTACCACAAATCAACTTTTCTAATGATCAGATTTGAATGAATGGCCAGTATTTCGAGTGTCGGCATCTCGCTTTTCGTTCATGATTCTCTTGTGCTCCAAAATCTCACCTTGATGACCTTACCCTTTCGGATTTTCACAAAGGTCACACCTTTTATTTTATTTTGTTTTCATTTTCTATTTTGTTTTTCTTTTTCATCCTTCTCTTTTTTCTTTTCTTTTTTTTGTTCTTTTTTTATTCTTTTTTCTTTTTTTTTCATTCTTTTGAAGACACCCTTTTAGGTTTTCACCTAATGAACAAATCTTGTTAACGACCTTTATCAACTCAGAAATGTATTTAAAGAAATGATGGCATCAGCGCGACAACCCTGCCCATGTAAAAATGGTGAAGGTGTATTGACATCAATTGCCATTTGATTAAGTGATTTTTATTAGAAATACCACTAAAGCGGAGGTCGAGACTTTATGATTTTTATGATGGGGTCATGTGGGGTGTAGAAAAAATGTTAAGGCTTCAAAGCAAAATCTTCAAAGAGGTTTCAAAAATCCTAAGACCGCATTCTATCAATATTTGCCTCAGTATGAGGGTATTTAAACCGAAAAAAATTGCCCCAGTTTGGCTTTTGACTTCTTTTTTTTTTCTTTTCTCTTTTTTTTATGACAAATGGGAGATAAAAATTTACCCCAGTATGGGGTTTGCAATCTTTAGGAGGGCTATCAAATGAAGGGTTAAATTATTCTGGAGGTTCAATGGGGAAAACTAGGGGTAAGATGTTCAAAGAGAAAAGAAGAAGGCTCGCCTTTGATCTGCCATAGATGGTATTTCAAAAAGAAAAATCACATACTCAGAGAAAGCATTTATTACACATGTCTGAATTGATTGGCAGAGGAAAGACCTGTCCATCCAGTTCTGTAAGCATGGGCGTTCCTCCGGACAGCACTCTTTGAACAATAAATGGCCGTTGCCAAGTTTGAGCAAACTTTTCTTTAACCTCCTCTTGAATCGGAAGAATTTACTTCAAAACCTTATCCCTCACTTCAAATAAGCGAGATTTGTCTTTCTTGTCATAACTAACGAACCATCATTTGATGATAGCATTGTCCATGACAAACATTCAACCTCTTTTTCATCAATCAGAGACAACAACTCATTGTGCTCCTTAATCCATTTGATTTCTTCTGCCTGAGCCTTTGTCAAAATGTGCAAAGACGGGATTTCGGTTTTGGCATGTATTACCACTTCCATTTCAGCATAAGAGGGCAAGGTGTTGCCCCAACTTAGAAATGTAATCTCCAATGAAATGCTCCCAGAGTTCAATTGCAAAATTAAATGAAAAACTCTTGTCTTTTTCTTTTTTCAATACTTTTTTTTCTCTCTCTTTTTTTTCATTTTTTCATTTTTTCCTCCCTTTTTGTATTCTCTTCTTTCTTTTTTTAATTATTTTTTTCATTTTTTCTCATTCCCCCTTTTCTTTTTTTTTTATTCCCTTTTTCTTTTCCTCTTTCTTCTTTTTTTTTCTCTTTTTTCTTTCAAATTGGCTGCCGAAGTATGTACTCCTTTTGCAAAAATAGCCGATCCTCCACTTTGCAAGGTAGTATTACCGCCCCTTTTATTCATGATTGCTCTCCAAATTTGTAAGACTTTCACTTGCGTCCTTTCCTCGATCTTAACCATAAACACCTGCACAAATGGGGGATTTTTCAAAACAACTGAATTTTCAGAATTCATTTTTCTCTTCTTGTTTTTTTTTTCTCTCTCTTTTTTTTTTTTTGAGCAATGATATAACAATTAAGATTCATGCAAAGTGTTGACTTATCAAGATTTGAAAAATATATACTTGACTTTGGACATATCCTACAAATGTATTATAAACTTGGACATACCCTACAAATGTATTATAATTAAATTTTTTTTGCCTCAATTTGAGCTTATTTGGTGAAATCTCACAAATATATTACAAAAAAATTGGCCCCAGATTGGGCCTATTATAAAATTTTATTTGAGTAATTCTCCATTTATTTGGGCAAAACTGAAAATTGTGTTGTTTTTTTTTTCTTTCTTCCAAAATTTAGAAAACTAATATGCAATGTGAGTGGATGTACAAATGAAGAATGCATTTTTTCATAAAAAACTTTAAATGTCATGTAGAAGACTCCATGATAAATTTCTCAAAACAAGACCAAATTGCAAAAGATCTCTTCCTCATTTCGGGATTGGTGTTGAGGGAAAGGGTCCCCTTCTTGTTAGCTCATCATTTAGGATCGAACAAATGGGCATTATTCCTAATTTGAGATGGCTCAGGGAGAAATGATAGGTTAGGATCTGTCTTGTTTTTGTACCCAGATTGTATCTAACACATTCAATATCACATTCTGGTGAAAGCAAATAGTTTATCACTCTTATTTCTTAAGAAAACTCAGTCAACATATAAACTCTATAGGCTTGTAATGTATTGGTAGAAACGATAGTTAAACATATGAAGACAAGTTATGGCCTGATGATCACACGTGATTGATAGGTTCCTTAAAGGCAACATCTTCACTTCAAATTGTCATGAAAGATAAGTCAGCAATGGACTTTATGAGCTTGTAATGTGGCTTGACAACGATAGCTAAAAGAAATAGAATTTTCAAGGACAACGCACTTAAGATCGCCTTCTTTCCCAAAAATTGCCCCAGTTTTGGATTTAGAATCCAGGACACCATTTTGACTCTCTCTCTCTCTCTCTCTCTCTCTCTTTTTTTTTTTATCAATCACTAGAGGGAATTCAACATTAGATGTCTTTGCCTTTTTTTTCATCTTTTCGTTTCATCATCATTTTTCACATTTTTTTTGTTTCTTTTTTTTTTTCCAATACTGAGATCTCAAATGCCAATGATAGAATTGGAAAACTCCCTTATTTTGGAGTTATAAATGGCCCCTCTTTCTTTTCGATATTGAAGACCAAAATATCAATGATAGAATCAAATTCCCCCAACTTGTAGTATTTTTCTCTTGCAAAAATTTTGAGCATCTTTGCCATTTTTTTTCTCAAATCTCCTTCCCCAATGTGGAGGTGCGATCATAAGTGCTTTTGAAACGAACCACCAATTTAGGCTCAAACGAGGATGCAAGGGATAAACAGTGTTTAGATAATAGAAACGATGGCCAAAGCATCATTCTTATTTCTCATGACAACCAAGGTAAAGAATAACCCATTGAGAAAATCCATTTCCTTTTGACATTCGAAAATTTTTCCATGACGAGTCATGATCATTGAGGCTTTTATTTGAAACGAAATTCTATTTTTTAAAGTCTCAAATGGGAAAACAAATGATAAAATCTGTATAGATAGAGAAATGAAAGGCTAAAGTATCATTCCAAATTTTCAAAACAAATATGAAGTAATGTACATTTTTGCTTTCACTCAGATGTGGATTGAATCAGATTAGACACACTGAACATTTTCATGGTAAAAATTGTCTCACTTTGAAGCTAGTCAATCAATGCGACTGATCTTAGAGGTTCAATAGAAGTGGACAAAAAAATGAAAAAGAAAAGTATCTGGGTTAATCTTTTATGAGAAACTATCAAATTTGTGTGACCTATTTTATTTAGATTACTCCCATTGAATAGTTTAGACCACAAATCTAGTGTATGCAAAGAATTTTGGGTATTGGACAAACACTCGTGAATTTTCGAACAAGAGGTCGAAAATTTTCAATTTAGTCTTATTTCTTAAAATCTATCATGAAATCTCCCAATGAGCAAATAAAGAATGAATATGTACAAAACAATAATTGTCTAAATAAAAACCTTTTTATTCAAATGTTTGAAAACTTTTTTCTCAAATATAATACATGTGAGAAAAATAAAAATCTCTAAAAAAATACACTTTCAAATATATACACACTTTCTCTTTCTAACTTTTGAGACAAAATGTATTAGAAACAATGAATCAAAAGATTTTTGAGATGCTTTAGACTGGCATTTTCAGATGGATTCATCATTTTTTTTTATTTTTTGTACGATCTGCCCAAGAACCAAGTAGCACTTGTAATTTTCAAAGCTTATAGATCAAAAATATTGTCACATATAGAAAAAAATATTTTTTTACCTTATTGAAACAACTTTTATAAATGCAGGGGAGGGGAAAAATAAAAGAAAAATACCCAGAGTTAGTAAGCAAAACTGTAAAATCGATATGCATGTCCTATGGGGGAGCCCTTTTTATGCCAAGGGTTGGCCTAGTATGAAAAATGCAATCTTCTGGAGTAGGCACCATACAATACCTGATGGATCCGATCGACCTATTGAGTAAAAAATAATTTGAAAAATTTGGCCAATTGGAGTGAGAAGAGATATTTGTCTTAAAAATGAGGACAAAGTCCGAATGGATTGCTTGCTTTGATTGACACATAAAGTGATATTAAAAATCAATTTAGTGTGAAAAACTTATTTTTGAAAGGATTGAAAAATCTAGACTAGTTTCTTCGGTGAACCATAGATCAAAACTTTAAAAGAGAATAAAGGGGATTAAATGAATTAAATGAAATTGATGATTTATCCAAAATGAAATTGAATGAAAATGAAATTAAAAATGAGCAAAATTGTAAGGATCGAATGATCTATATAAAAAAAAAATCGACTCAATCATCGTAGATGTAAAAATGGAATGAATGAAATTGATGATTTATCAAAATCGATGGAATTGTCTGCCCATTGGTAGTTTCAAAAAATTCATTGTGATTCATTAGTCTATGAGTCTTCGGAAATCAAGATTTGGCCTTAACATACTTATCATCTCGACAATGAAGAATTATTTGTGAATTTCTTCAATTTAATGTCCTTTATGCAAAGGATTTTACCAGCTTTGACAAAATGGCCAGAAAGTGATTATTAAAGGTTCATATTCTAATGCGTAAAAACTGTTCCATCATTCTCAATGTCGTCACACGGAAGGGATCGAATCATACCTTACCTTGTGCACTACCCCTTTGGATAATACAAAAAATATAAACGTACAAGTCTCATTGGATTATATATCCGAGACACAAGGCGGTTTATGCCTAACGCGGGATTCCCTAAACGGCGTTCCCTTCTAAGGTGGATGCATGATGCAAGTTTATCAAAGCGACTAAATATGCAGTACATAAATGAAACATGACCTAAAGGAACCCTTTTTGTATGTCGTAGTGAGCCTAAAATGAAATGTATTCATGCTACAAATACGAAGCATTGAATTTAAACGTGTCACATCAAATAGGGTAGGCTCCTAGAGAGTACCATGCTAGGACTCTTATTTTCTAGGGCTTATGAATGTAATGGAGACAAAAGCCAAGAAAAGTTAGTTCAATCAGATAAATACACATAACACATTGTAGCAAAGCAATACACAGAGATAAAACAATAAAAGTAAAAGAGGAGTTGGATCCCTCCCTTCGTGAATAGTGTCCCTAATAGGGTAAGACAGACTCTAGCCTAGATAAACTATCATGGATGCATGAGGTATTAGCTCATTAATGCATCTAGACTCGATAAGCTCAGGTTCCCAAACCTTCAGACTCGTGGCCAATGGTCATCAATTCCAAGGCCCTTTGTCGGTGGTTCGAGCGATTCCCCAAACATTGCTACGCACACATCGTGTCACGACTACGTGTTTGAGTGAATCTATCAAAAATCCTCAACCTTCGACTAAAAAGCTAAAGGCTATCAACCCAAAGCTTAAAACGGAAGATTGAGTGACCCCTCGGATCATGCTACGCACACATCGTGTCGCGATCACACGTCCAAATGGGTCGCCTAATCCTAATAGGGAAGAGTGGCGTGACAAGCCACTAAAAGAAAAATAAATGAGGGATAAAAAATAAAGCGTATGCACGTATGATAGTGCTCCGTTTGGAGGGGAGGGATCGAGAACCAACGCGAGGCTCTAGGGTAATATCCCCACCCCAAATGCAAAGCGCGATACGAATAAGTAAATGAATAGACCATTCATCACATACACGAAAGACGAGGAATGAGTACGAGTGTGAAACGCAAAACATCCTAAAAAGGAAAAAAAAATGTAACCTAAAACATCCAAATATGATAAATAAAAGGGTTAAAAAGAGAAAGACAACTAAACCAAGTGCTTGAACTCTCTAGCGTCACCAGTGGAGTCGCCAAGTTGTCGCGCCCCATTTTTCGCGATAGAAAAGAATATGTTTATAAAAATATGTATTTATAAAAGATATGATTTCCATTTAAAAATAAATGAAAAGGACCTAGAATGGGACTTTAAAAAATGCGACAATTTGGGTCCAAAATTTAGTCTAAAAGGGTTTTGAAGAAAAATTAGGAGTCGCCACTTGGTATGGAGTTTTGGTGTACCAAGTCACCCAAAAAAATATTTTTTGACAAAAATAAAATAAATCAAAACCCTTTTTGACAACTCCAGGTCTTTGAAAACAAGAGAACATAGGTTCGGGAGTCACGGTTGAAGAAAGGGAAGGCAAAGGTTTAATTGACTCAAACCTAAGGCACCATTTCAACCTAGTCTAAGCTAGTTGCGAGGTTTAGTCAAAATTTTCCTAATCTAACCCTTAATTTTATCATATTTGGATGTTTCCTACATGGATGCAAATCTAAATTTATAAAATATCGAAAGGGCCAAAATATCCATTCAAGGGTTTAATTGAACCAATCGCATTAATTGTGAAGGCCAAAATGATTCCTTGAAAGTGTCACAAGTATGCGAATGATGAAATTAAAATAAAATAAAATAAAAAAGAAAATAAATTATATACATATATATAAGTGATCAAAGAAAAAGGGAATGCAACATAAAGGGTACGGGAGACAAAAACTCGTGACATAATTTTCTTATACATGGATTAATGGGATATTTGAACTAAAAAGTTATAATCACCTATTTCCCATGTTTGAAAAATAATTATCCTAACATGAACAAGCAAATGAACTAGCTTAAATGAGATGCAATTCTAAATGACATGATTAGCACCTATAGAGGATAGGGGATAATATAATAGGGAATATCATACAAATGAGAAAAAATCCTAAAGATGAAAATATGCATGAAAATGTAGTGAATAGCACACAAAGATGAATCTAGCACAAGACGGCCTAAAGGGTCTAGCGTTGGATTAGCCCATTTTTAAAAATCCTTACTAGCGTTGGACTAGCAAGTAAGCGAAGAGAGAAGCCACAACTAGCGTTGGACTAGTGTGGTGACGTCATGCATTAACAATTCATAGTGAAGCAAATAAAGCATAAATTAAAACAAATAAACATATAAGAGCACGTAACACATAACACGTAAGCATAATATCTAGATGCCAAAATCCTAAGAAAAGCGGATAAAACACATAACACATAAGCCACATAAACACACAACTTATCTATTACATCGGGGAGCGCCTAACTACAATCTAGGAGGGAAAAATATAATAAAACAAATCTAGTTATCCTATCTATTACATTTTTGAGGTACTTAAATACCTCTCGAATCATTATAAAAACTAACTAAAACATATATAAGAAAATTTGAATGAATATTTAAATCAAATAAATAAAGCATATAAAAATATATAAACACATAGGAACACATAGGAGCACATAAGAGCACGTAATTGACATTGAAATAATAATAATGGGGTACCTCCCTTTTAAAGTGGTGACTAAACGGAGTCAAATTGCCCTAGTTATACTCAAAATGAACAAAAGAATCATGGCACCAATTTAATTGAAAAATAATAATAACAAAAATACTAAATTCACACTAATATGTCAAACGTAAAGAAATTTAAGAACATCTAAAAATTACAAGTTAAGTATATTCAAAAGTAGCATAATTAGCTATTAAAGAAAAGAAACAATCATAATAAAGAGAGTCAAAATTCACTAGGGACTGAATTGCAAAAATTGAAAACTTTTGGGGGACAAAAATTATATTTTCCAAAGTTCAGGGATCAAAATTAAATGAAAGATAAAATTCAGGGACCAAAGTGAAATTAATTAACGGACCTAAGTGAAACAAATTTAAAATATTCTGGGCCGTAGAAAAATTACTCCAAAGATCAGGGGCAAAAGTGCAAGTTCGTTTCTGATTTGGGCAAGAAAAGGGCATCGGGCCTCCCTTTTTATTTTACTTGGGCCGAACCTACCTAAACCCAACTGAAAACCCAAGCCAAAACACACACAGGCCAGCCCGTCTTTATCATTCAAACCCAGTCAAAAATACATAGGCTCCAACCTCCTCACCCAACTGAAACCCAAAAGAAAAATAAACCAAAGCCCATCCCCCTAAACCTAACAAAATAACCACAAACCCACCTAAAAAAATCACCTTAGCCCAAAGCCCTTTTTTTCTTTCTTTCTTTCTTTCCTTCTTTTCTTTTCTTCCTCCACTTCCAGCCGTTTCTTTTTTTCTTCTTCTTCGGCCAGCTGAAGAAGCTTCAGCTGGCGGCCATGGCGGCTGCCGGTGGCGCCGCCGCCGCCGACCGCCACCGCCGGTGACCTCTCCGGTCACCAAAAATCCTCAAAATACACCCCCTCACTCGATTTTTCGGGCAGACTCCATTTTTGGACTTAGTTTTTACAGAAAATGACCCAAAAGTGGCCAAAATGCCAAGAAATCAGTTCAGTTTTTATTTTTTAAAACCCTCACATCTTCACCAAAAATCATAAAAATTATGCCAAAACCCTCCTTATGACTTCTACAATACAACTATGATCTTAGTTTGACAAGTAAACAACAACAAAAGAATGCATTAAATCAAAACAGCCCCAAAAATAAAGAAAATATTTCAATGCCTTTAAAGGCTCAAAACTTCAAAATACTTAAATAACCCAACATTTTCAGATATTGGTGCTAGCTAACGGTCATCCGTTTTGACAACAACATGCACAATGTTCAGCTTTTTAATCCATTTTTCCGTTTTCGGCATTTTACCAAACAGTTAACATGCATACATAATAAACATTTCCTTTTCCTAAAACTGGCTCATGCCATTTCCCAAAATTTTAACAACAGAACAACAACACTGAAAGGCAACCGAACAGGAGAAAATAAGCAACAAAATATGAGTGTAAGGTGAAAAACAAAACTAAAAAAAACGAGAAAGAAACTACCTCCAGAATATTGCAGTCACTCGTTTGAGCTTTGTGGGGAAATTCCTAGCTATGATTATCCAATTGGTAACTGCCCCTCTTTTTGTTGTGTGTGAGTGTGTTGGGAAAAACCGAGAGGGAGAGGGTGAGGTTTTGTATGTTGTTCACACAAAAAAAATGAGCGGGGGAATTGAGAGCCAAGCCGAGAGAAGAGTCAGGGAGATTGAGTAAGTTCCTTTTTTTTTTCTTTCTGGAGCTTGTCTGTTAGTTTTCTTTTCTTTTGCTTGTCTAATTTCCCTTGTGTGTGTGTCTCGAGAGAGTGAATTGAGGGAGTAATTTTTTCTTTTTGAGCCCCCAAAAGTGCCGTCCCTTTCTGTCAGTCCCCGAGAATAAGGAGGGAACCAAGGGATTTTTTGTCAAATGGGTTTAGTTTGTGTGTGAGTTTTTTTTTTTTAAAGATAAATCTACAAAAATGAGACAAAAATATACTTAGAAATGCAAGAAAATAAATTGCTCATCAAATAGAAAATATTCGAGAAAACACAAAATTTGACAAAAATTTGGTGTCTACAGCT
>NW_020863302.1:0-27231 GCF_003713205.1 Coffea eugenioides | reverse complement strand
CTGGTTGTCGTACTCCTCCGTTTCCCTTTCCCATCTTAGGGCGTACTTGTACCTTCTTGCTCAGAGCTACTCCCAGGAAAGCCCCTTTTCTTGGCTTGAAAGTTTTTCACCTGCAGCCTAGCATTTTCTACTCGTTGCGCCTTCTCTACGGCCTCGCTAAAAGCATTAATGTGGGCCACCGCGAGGTCCTTCTGAATTTCTACGTTCAAACCCTGGATAAAACGCCTTATTCGCCGCTGCTTGGTCATGATTAGTTCAGAGGCAAATTTGGATAGGCGGGTGAACTGGCTCTCGTATTCCGTGATAGACTGGGCCCCTTGGCGAAGTTGGATAAACTCATCTTCCTTCCGCTCCTGGACTAGAGGAGGGAAGAATTTCGCGTTGAACTCCCGCATAAAATTCACCCAAGTCCTGGGCGTCTGTTCCCGTTCTCATTTTTGCCGTATGACGTTCCACCAGGAACGGGCCGCCCCTTCCAACTGGAAAACGGTGAAAGTCACCTGCCGTTCTTCGGTGTAGTGCAGGGCAGCGAAAAAGTCTACCATTTTCTCGAGCCACCTTTCGGCAACATCCGGATCGGGTTCCCTAATAAATTTCGGTGGTGCGAACTTCTGGAACCTCTCAAGTGCCCTATCGTCGCTTTCGACATGATTGCCCGGGTTTCCAGGTTTAGGGTTTGGGGTTTGGCCTTGTTGCTGCACCACTTGTGCCCGCAGGTTGGTCATTTGCTGCATAGCAGCAGCTATCTGCACGTTGGGGTCAACTCTCGGTTCAGGGTTAGGTCCAGAGGAGGTTTCCCCAGTGCCCCTTTCAGGCGTTGGTTGCTTATTCCCGCGCCCACGTCCCCGGCCACTACGTGTGCCTTCCATTAAATCTATGTCGATCTAGATCACAAAATAAATATACTGTTAAAGGGCACCTGACCCTCCTTTTCGTAGCACTAAACAGGAACCAGTAAACAAGAACAATTAACTAAACAACTCTCTCGTAGAGCATGTAAACACATAACACATATACAGAGAACACATAACAGGATCAACAATTATACAGAACAGTCAGTCAGGTACATACAAAGTCATCCCATAAAACAAAAGGGTCCTCCAAAAGTACTATAGACAGACTAGGTCACGAGTACAAAAGAACTCACGAAAAACTTTCTTTCCCCCCCAGGGCTCTATCCAACATCCACGAGAACAACACCATTTGTATCTTAATCAAGGTTGATCACGCTTAACCTCACCCGAACAGACCATATGAAGTTCCATAGAATCGCCTTTCTAGTTCGCCTAAGTCCTTTCTAACCTAGGCTCTCATTGAGTTAGTAGCCGGGCACGAGAATCCCAAATAAGATAATTCACAACTCGAGCCGGCCGGTCCCAAGAGTAAATCATCCATATTAAAGATTCCTACCCGACATACATACCTAACTTCCTCAAGTCCCATGATAATGATCCTTACTCTTATAACATGCGTAGTTCATGGCTTATGCTCAAAAGAGCACTTATACCTTTCACGAAAGCAGGACCATAACACCACTTGGCCCCAAGCTCACTCCGCGCAGAGACCACGCGAAGTGGCTCTGATACCACCTGTGACAGCCCCACCTTCCCCTAAGGCGAACCAAAGGGGTTAGCGAACTGCCTGCCCAGCTCTCGCCAGGACTAACGGTTCGGTATAGAACGAGCTAATACATTCCGGAGCTTACCAACGCGGGTAAACAAATCAAAATGTTAAAATAAAAAAAAAACGAAACCGAAGTCGGCTATGAATAGTAACCGACCCGTCAGAACCCAACCAAATATCAAGCAAACATTCACATCTTGAAACTTAGCATTTATAAGCCAAAGTGGCAAACAAAAGTATTCAAAAGTGGATACATGTCTGGTTTGCCAAATCAAAAGGAAAATGGTCCCAAAAGTACATTTAGGGTTTCAATACATGAGCTATACAAAAGATATGTTCAACTAGCTCAATTTGGCAGCCAATTGTCAAATCCAGTCCAAAAGTATTTATTTTCCTGTAAGGAAAACAAAAAGGAACAGAAAGGGGTGAGCAGCCGCTCAATGAAGGTACAGACATATAGCCAGTAAATCATGGCATTTCACATTTAACAAATCAGGTAACACATGCCAGATATTAAAGTAAATGAACCCCAATGATTCAAATCAGAAGGAACAGGTGCTTCAGGAGCCAAATTCCCATAGCAGTCATCGAAGCTTGATCGAAAATAATAGTTGACACTCCGTCAACCCTAAAGAGTAACCAATTACCGTAGACTCCACTTTCTTCGGATTCCTTCCCAACCTCTCATACCCCACCGGGCCCGAAATCCAATCAGATCAGAAATGGTAATACTCGAGTATACCCGGAATCAAGGGTCTCAATACCCAAAGATCCCAAAACAGACTACCGTGGTTCGTTATCTAATCGACCAGGTCCTTGCCGGCCCGACTCGAGTAACTGGCCACAGGTGTTGAGCTCAGAGGTCACAGAAAGGTCATTGGACACAAGCTTCCAAACGACGTCAGAACAGATATAGATCCAGATACAGATAGCAGATACAGATACAGATACATATAGCAGATTCAGATACGGGTTCAAAATTGGCATATGAACAGACCAGAGAACGAGTGTGATAAAGTACACCCTCGCCTCCCTTTTATCAAAACAGTATTTGGCTCCAACAGTCATAAATCAAGTATTCAGATATTCAGATATTTCACATAACGGGTAGCAGGTAGTGGAACACTCACCGGGGTCAGTACAGATACCTCCCAAAAGAGAGCTTTAATCACCAAGAAACCCTAAGATAATCCAAAGAAAACAATTGAAGGTTCCACTTTCAAAATCGAGTATACAGAATGCACATGTGAGGCTCGACTACCAGTCGTATGCCTCGCCAAATAATGATTAAAGCAAGGGTGCAAAACATGAATTTTTGGAAACGAAAAGGTAAAATGAAGACCTAGGCTCAAGCAACCCAAAAGTCCTTCGCTCAAATCACAAGTAAATCCAACTAGCCTTCAAGTAAAATTTCGGCAGCATATCCCTGTGTTTACCTAATTTCCAGCCATCATGGCTTCATTATTTCCTCAAATCAGTCCCAACATCTCGTACAAAAATAATCTCATTCCCAAAAGCCGTTCACTAGGCTTAATGGCATTCAAGTACAAAATTTAGTTAGGAAATGACCGGATATGAAAGTCAAGCCCTAAACTATTCAAATAAACACAATAAGACTCGATTACAAGTCATAAACCAATTCTACATACTACCAAAACAGGGTTCCCTAAGCATACACAAACAATAGAGGAAACCAGAAAAATCCGGAAATGATTTAGCTTTAGCCCTGAAAAAAAAACAGTTTTTGTCCTCATTTTGCGGTAATGGTGCCAAAGGCACTACGATTATCAGATGAAGGTGTAAGACCCACCGTTTCGAAGCTAATAGATAGGGATACAACATTACAGAAGGTCAGTCAACCCAGTTTCGAGTGTAACCAGGTCAAAAATGCAAGATACCATACCAGAATCACAAAAACAGATTCACAGAACGTATTCTAGCGGAAACATCATAACTCAGGCTCTCCAAGTCCAAATCGAGAAATTCCTAAACCAAATGAAAGCTAAGAAACAGGGATAAATTTCATCAGAAGGCCTCAACAACCAATTCGGAAGCAATTCCAGCCAAAACAACCAATTACAGGCGCAATTCTTACATTCGGGTAAAACCAGAACAGCAATAGTAATTTCGACTTTTCTCACTCTACGCTACTCCGATTGACCTGAAATTTTGTACGCACCTCTAAAATGTCATTCTATACAACTTTCATGTTTTAAGATAAGGCCAATTCGGCTTATAACTAGGAGCTAAAAATTCGGACAGAATGTTCCTTCACAAAACCTAATTTTCTGAAATTTCTTCCAAACCAGAAATTGGTTGCAATTAATCACTTTTTCCACCTTCTAGAATCATTATATACCATTTCCAATCATCATATATAGCCACACAACCATGCTTATATTAAAACAGAAAAATCCCCAAAAATAATAAAACTTCATCACTTCAACCACAAATCAAGAAATAATCCTTAATATTGCATCTCATACTACCACTAATCATGATTTAAGCATCAATTAAGGGAGGAGGGTGGTTCTTCACAACTCACCTTAGAAACAAGAGAGAGAGAGCAATAGGTCCTCTTAGCTTTCCAAATAACTCCACAAATCAACTCACTAACACTAATTGAAGAGGTTTTATGGAAGGAATTCAAGATGAAATGGTTAGTTTGTGAGATTGGGCAAGATTGGAGCAAGAAACTTGGAAGATTTTCTTTCTTTTCTTGTAGGAAGAGGTTCGGCCAAGAGGAAGACAAAAATGAGGAATTTTTTGTGAATTTTTGATTTATTTGGTCAATGGTAAGAAAATGAATAGTGGTCTTACAAGTTCCTCCAATCAAATGGTGACACTTGTCACTTATTTAATGCAAGTCTATCACTTTGTCCCCTCTCACATCAATCCAAATAGCTTTCTCTAATTATCTCTTAACACCCGGTAAATTAAACCCAGTATCCGAAACCTAACCTAGTTGGCCGAATTATTCCGAACTTTTCGCACTAGTGGGTCCCACGTCCGGTATACGCTCTTAATTTCTCAAAAACTATTCGATACTAGAAAAATCATGTAAAAACTATATTTACTCATAAAAATTATCTAGAAAAATTTTCGGATACAGAAAGTGCAGAAAACAAGCCATTGAAGATAAGAAAACCTAGAAAGATAATAAAACCTAGAAAATGGAAAAGTTACGGGTTCTCACACTCTCTCCCCCTTAAAGAAATTTCGCCCTCGAAATTTTCTTATCAACGGAATCTATCAAAATCTATGGTACCCAACGGACCATACCTTCTACGTCCTCAGACGAGTCAGGATCCTGATGGTGTTCTAAAGAATACACCTGAGTCGGTGCCTTGGATCTAGTCCCTTCCTTTTCCGACTGTCCAGGGTTAGTCTTAGTTGGTTGCGGGGTCCCTTTTCCTTTTCGCAATCGAATTGGGCAGTCAGCAATCCGATGATCGGCACTTCCGCAGCGCAGATATTTTCCCTCTTTCTTCCAACAATTTGCCTCCGTATGATTTGGCCCTCCGCAATATCCACAGGGACCACGAGTAGCAGAGATCGGTCCCCCCTGAGGGATATCACGCGACACCCCTGGTTGTCGTACTCCTCCGTTTCCCTTTCCCATCTTAGGGCGTACTTGTACCTTCTTGCTCAGAGCTACTCCCAGGAAAGCCCCTTTTCTTGGCTTGAAAGTTTTTCACCTGCAGCCTAGCATTTTCTACTCGTTGCGCCTTCTCTACGGCCTCGCTAAAAGCATTAATATGGGCCACCGCGAGGTCCTTCTGAATTTCTACGTTCAAACCCTGGATAAAACGCCTTATTCGCCGCTGCTAGGTCATGATTAGTTCAGAGGCAAATTTGGATAGGCGGGTGAACTGGCTCTCGTATTCCGTGATAGACTGGGCCCCTTGGCGAAGTCGGATAAACTCATCTTCCTTCCGCTCCTGGACTAGAGGAGGCAAGAATTTCGCGTTGAACTCCCGCATAAAATTCACCCAAGTCCTGGGCGTCTGTTCCCGTTCTCATTTTTGCCGTATGACGTTCCACCAGGAACGGGCCGCCCCTTCCAACTGGAAAACGGCGAAAGTCACCTGCCGTTCTTCGGTGTAGTGCAGGGCAGCGAAAATGTCTACCATTTTCTCGAGCCACCTTTCGGCAACATCCGGATCGGGTTCCCTAATAAATTTCGGTGGTGCGAACTTCTGGAACCTCTCAAGTGCCCTATCGTCGCTTTCGACATGATTGCCCGGGTTTCCAGGTTTAGGGTTTGGGGTTTGGCCTTGTTGCTGCACCACTTGTGCCCGCAGGTTGGTCATTTGCTGCATAGCAGCAGCTATCTGCACGTTGGGGTCAACTCTCGGTTCAGGGTTAGGTCCAGAGGAGGTTTCCCCAGTGCCCCTTTCAGGCGTTGGTTGCTTATTTCCGCGCCCACGTCCCCGGCCACTACGTGTGCCTTCCATTAAATCTATGTCGATCTAGATCACAAAATAAATATACTGTTAAAGGGCACCTGACCCTCCTTTTCGTAGCACTAAACAGGAACCATTAAACAAGAACAATTAACTAAACAACTCTCTCGTAGAGCATGTAAACACATAACACATATACAGAGAACACATAACAGGATCAACAATTATACAGAACAGTCAGTCAGGTACATACAAAGTCATCCCATAAAACAAAAGGGTCCTCCAAAAGTACTATAGACAGACTAGGTCACGAGTACAAAAGAACTCACGAAAAACTTTCTTTCCCCCCCAGGGCTCTATCCAACATCCACGAGAACAACACCATTTATATCTTAATCAAGGTTGATCACGCTTAACCTCACCCGAACAGACCATATGAAGTTCCATAGAATCGCCTTTCTAGTTCGCCTAAGTCCTTTCTAACCTAGGCTCTCATTGAGTTAGTAGCCGGGCACGAGAATCCCAAATAAGATAATTCACAACTCGAGCCGGCCGGTCCCAAGAGTAAATCATCCATATTAAAGATTCCTACCCGACATACATACCTAACTTCCTCAAGTCCCATGATAATGATCCTTACTCTTATAACATGCGTAGTTCATAGCTTATGCTCAAAAGAGCACTTATACCTTTCACGAAAGCAGGACCATAACACCACTTGGCCCCAAGCTCACTCCGCGCAGAGACCACTCGAAGTGGCTCTGATACCACCTATGACAGCCCCACCTTCCCCTAAGGCGAACCAAAGGGGTTAGCGAACTGCCTGCCCAGCTCTCGCCAGGACTAACGGTTCGGTATAGAACAGCTTAATACATTCCGAGCTTTACCAACTGCGGGTAACAAATCAAAATGTTAAAATAAAAAAAAAACAAGTCGGCTATGAATAGTAACCGAACCGCAGAACCCAACCAAATATTCAAGCAAACATTCACATTTGAAACTACATTTATAAGCCAAAGTGCACACAAAGTATCAAAGTGGATACATGTCCTGTTGCAAATCAAGGGAAAAACCGTCCCCAAAAGTACATTTAGGGTTTAAATACTACTATACAAAAAGATATGTTCAACTAGCTCAATTTGCAGCCAATTCAAACTCCAGTCCAAAAGTATATATTCGTAAGAAAACAAAAAGGAACAGAAAGGATGAGCTTGCGCTCAATGAGGTACCAGACATATAGCAGTAAAATCATGGCATTTCACATTTAACAAATCAGTACACATGCCATATAAAGTAAGATGAAACCATGATTCAAAATCAGAAGGATACAGGTGCTCTCAGGCAAATTCCCATTACCATCATCGAAGCTTGATCAAATAATAGTTGACACTCCGTCAACGCTAAAGAGTAAACCAATACAGTAGACTCCACTTCTATCTATTCCTGCCACCTCCTCATACCCCACCGCGCCCGAAATCCAATAGATTCAGAAAATGGTAATACTCGAGTATACCCGGAATCAAGGTCTCAATAACAAAGATCCCAAACAGACTACCGTGGTCTTATCTAATCGACCAGCTGCGGCCCGACTCGAGTAAACTGCCACAGGTGTTGAGCTCAGAGGTCACAGAAAGTCATTGGACCAAGCTTCCAAAACGACGTCAAACAATAATCCAGATACAGATAGCAGATACAATACATAGCAATAGCAGATTTCAAATACGCGCTTTCACAAATTGCATAATGAAAGACCAGAAACGAGTTGAAAGACACCCTCGCCTCCCTTTATCAAAAACGGAATTTGGCCTCCAACATCATAAATCAAGTAATTCAGATATTCTTTATTAAGATATTTCACAAAGGTATCAGGTAGTGAACCACCACCGGGTCAGTACAAATACCTCCCAAAAGAGAGCTTTAATCACAGAAACCCTAAGATAATCCAAGAAACAATTGAAGTTTCCACTTTCAAATCGATTATAACAAGATGCACCATTGAGGCCGACCTACCAGTCGTATGCCTCGCAAAATAATGATTAGACAAGGTGCAAAACATGATTTTTTGTGATTTTACACGATGTGGACCGACAGTGCTTTTCTTTATTTGCCCTTGCATTGTCCCTACATGTCATTTACTTGTGGTATGTTAATACCACCATATATAGTACTTACTGCACTTGACTTTGTCTAACTTGAAATGTCTCTTGGTGTATATGGTACATTATATTGTGTATATGTCTCCTTGTGTATTTGGTGTGTTATATCTTGTTGTTTTAGTCAATTTACTGTGTTACATACTAAATGTAGACACCAAATTTTGAATAATTTTATGTAGCATCTATTTCATGATTTTCATTTTACATTGCTTGCGTTCGTTGTTTACTTTTAGTTTTAATTTTTAGTTTTAGCTTTTAAGTTTAAGGTTAGCGTAGAGTTTTTAGATAAAAGAAAAGGAAAACATCAAAAATATGTTGTAGTCATTTTGTTTTTATTCAATGTTTTTTTGAAAAGAAAAATTCAAAAAATAGGTTTTAGTTGGATTGGAAAAATGAAAAAAAAGAAAAAGGAAAAAGGAAAATTTGTTCACAAAAATATGTTTATTTCTTTAAATTCAATCTTTGGGCACTTTAGTTATTTTTATTAAGTTATTTTGAGGAAAAAGAAAATGAATGAAAATGAAAAAAAAATGTGAAAAGATGGAAAAATGGCCATTTTTGTTGTTTTTAGTTGTTTAGTTTTTAAATTATTTTCATTATTATTACTATTATTATTACCTGGTTTTTTGTCAATTTATATTTTATTTTATCATTTCTGTAATCTTCAAGTTGTTTTCTTAAAAAAAAAAAAAAAAAAAAAAAAATAAAAAAATTGTGTGTGGCGCGGCATGCACGCTGCAATTTTTTGCAGCGTGCAAAGGACAGCCAGACTTGCTCTTTGGAAGGCTGGATGTGAGAGGCAAGGCCGAGCCTTCATCCTCGCCATTCAAGGGAGGGTTTAGGAGATTTGGAGGCGGATATAAAAGGGAAAGCAAAAGCAGCAGCCGCAAGGGGGGTTTTTTGGAGTGGACGGATAGAGAGCTGGGGTTGAAGGACTGTGAGAAGAAAACAGCAGAGAGAGGAGAGTTTTTGAAGGGGTGACGGCGCAATAGAAAAACTGAGGGAAAGCTGTGAGAGAAATCAAAGGGGACGGCAGTAGAGAGAGAAACTGAAGGAGAAAGGGAAGAGTTTATGGGAGGATGAAGATCTGAAAACAGAAAGCTAGCAAACAGGAGGGAGAAGAGGTGACGGCTAGAAGGGGCAATAGAGGGTAACGGCAAAAGAGGGAGTGAGACCGAGAGAGCGGGGGACAGAGAGAAAGCTGGAGGTTCTTGGCCAAGGGTTTTCGAAGATAGCTAGTGGCGGCTGAGTTAGAGAAAGAATACGAAAGGAAGGCTACTGGAGAGAAGGAGGAGGCTGCGGACCTGAAGATTGGAGCTTTACAGCCCTCCATCAGAGTTTTGAGCTGGATTCGGTGAATTTTTGCTCATCCCAGCATATCCACGGTGGTTCGATTCCAAAAGACAGGAAAGAGGTAGTCTTAAACCTTATTTTTGTTATGTTTCTTCTAAAAAACTAGACGTGGGTTTCTTGCTTGATGAACGTGACTAGTATCTGGGTCATTAGAATACATGGTTTGTCTGCAAAATGCATCGTTTGTTAGCATAACTTCGGTAGTTGTTTGTTGAACATGTTTGGTTGGGATTTCGTCAACTAAAAAGCTATCAGCTTTTGCTTTTTCTTTCCTTCATGAAAATGAAATTGGTTGAGCCATGGGTTTTTCTATGATCTCTGATGTTCCAAGTTGCTTGTTTGCTGCCGGTCAGATACAACCCAGAAATATAGCATGAAGTTTCGGCAAGTCTGTTTTGATGTTGTCTTGATTGCTGCTTTTCCGTTTCTTGTTTCCTTGCCTTGGTAATTCGTTGGCACAAGTTTGATCTGCAAATTGCAGCAAGAAAGTATGAACGCATTTCAACTTGCCAAATCAGTTTTCTATGTTTTCCAGATTTTTCAACTTGCTGAACGTATTTCATTTTTTGTTGCACTGGATCTTGCTAAGTTTTTCTGTTTGATTGGATGATGGCTTACTGCCTAGTTTAAAAGCCTTGTGTTTGGACTTGATTATGTTTGAAAGCTGGTTTGACAAGGTGCCAAATTGCAGAAAGTCTTCATCCGAAAATTACAGAAGCAAAGAAAGCTTCGGATTGCCGAAAGCTTCATGTGCTTGTTGAAAATTTGTTGCAGCATGTTACGTTGCTTGGCATGGATATTTCCTTGATTTTGCATCATTTCTTTCTGTGTTTTACTGGTTTGAATGTCCAAGTTGTGTGTTGTGTTGTTTAATTCAAAGCTTCGTCATTGGTTTGAGAGAGTTAGATCAAAGCTTGAGTTAGTTTTCTGAAACTTATGCTTGAAGATGAAAGCGCAGCCGGCATTCTAATTGCAGCAGGAAACCGTGTTTGAATATAACCTGGGATGCACCTTGAATGGGTTATTAGCTTGCATGATTTAATCTAATGTTCTATGATGGCTTTTTGAAGTCTAATGTAATTTTTCTGGGTTGTTAACAAGCTGCAAAATGGTGAAAACAAGAAAACTTTGATTGACCGAAACCTTCAATGCTCCAAGTTCATTTTCTTTTGCTGATTTCGTACCCAATTCCCTGTTTGATTCCCGGAGTTAAATAATGACATTTGGATGATGTTAATAACATGGTTTTAAGGCCATTGCATGTGTGTTTGTTTTGGTTGGTTTTGTTCCATATCAATGCGTTTGGATTGAAACAAAAAACTGCAGCAAACATGGCTTGTTCACCGTTGCAAAAATGTTTCCCTCCGTCCCCTGGTTGATTTTTCTGCATATTTTGCTCCAGAATTTCTGTTTACAAACACTAGGTAATTTGGTTGATGTCTTGGCAAATTATGTTAGAGGACTTGGATGGTTTTGATTGTTAGACTCGCAAGTTACAAAATTGCAGCAATTCATTTATTTGTTTTGATTGCAGAAGTTTTCTCACGTAGTTGCATGAAGCTTGCATGTAAATGACTTTCAAAAATTGCCCTTTAACCCCTCTAATTCCCCTTTGTTTCACTAGGACCCAACCAATTGAATAATCTCTTCATTTTGGTCCTTGGCGGCTTTAATTTTACAACTTCATTGCTTGTTTGTTTCAATTGACTACCATGCTTCGCTTCAATTGCACTTAATTCATGACTTTAGGGGCTTTATGGCCAAGTGAGCTTGTGTTTGCCTATTTTCTTTGTTTTTCCCAAATAAAGTGGTACCTTGACCGTTTTATTGTTTTGAAGTCATTTTTCTTTCATTTGGACTCCATTCCAAGGGAGGTACACTCTATCCCTCATTTGCACTTCATTTGACCCTATGTGCTCCTACGTGTTATGTGAATATGCCTGTCTACTTCGCTTTCCTTACCTCTTTGCATGCATTTACTTACTTTTACTGTTATTTAAGTTTTATGGGGTATGTGTACACCTCTTGGCTTGTAATAGATAGGGTTCGGAGAGCATCTGGTCCATTTCCCCTTCCCCTTTATGCTTTTATGGGGTATGTGTACGCCTCTTGGCTTGTAATAGATAGGGCTCGGAGAGCATCTGTCCATTTCCCCTTCCCCTTGGTTGCTTGCTTTTGTTGCTACATGCTTAATTGCTTTGGTAGGCTCTTGCATCTAGTCGAGCATGCTAAGTGCTACGTGCTACGTGTTTACGAGTATTTTGGCATGTCTACTTGCTTTCATAGCCATGAATGAATGGAATGGATGAATGTACGTTTCCGCTAGTCCAACGCTAGTCGGAATTCATAGAATGGGCTAGTCCAACGCTAGACCCTTAGGGATTTCCCCTCATTAGCATATCATTTGCTTGTTCACCACATATCATGCATTTTTCTTAGTTTTATCACTTGGCATGCTCCTCGAACCCCCTTTCCCTTCATTTTAGGATTTTTGCATATCATGATAGTTGTAGGGTCCATTTGCTTGAGGGTCCCCTTCCGATAAGGGAAACGAGCGAGTGTGGCTATTCGATAGCCTTAGCACGCTAGTTTCGCCTTCTAATCAAAGGGAAAATCAAGTCACGATTTAGGTCCCCCCGTACCCCAATATGCATGAATTCCCTAGGCTCATGCATTCTCAATCCACTCTATCATTACACTTTCACTTTTGTCTCATTTGCACACATGCACCTTTTTATCACCTTCACTTGCACACGAACACCTTTTTTGTCTCCACTTGCACACGAACACCTTTTTTGTCTCCACTTGCACACGAACACTTTTTTGTCTCCACTTGCACACGAACACTTTTATCTTCACTCGCACACGAGTACTTTCATCTACATTTGCACACCTTCACTCTTACCTTATTACTTTTATCATTTTTTTCACTTCACACAAACTCACACTTTCACATGGCATGCATCCCACTCATTTTTCACGTCATTTAGGTTTAGGTGTGACCTCTCCAAAGGATCATTATTGGGCTTCACAATTAATGTGATTGGCACCACTCAACCTTCGAAGAGAAATTTCCCCCAATCCCCCTAGGTCTAGGCTTTTGCATTCATATAGACATATCCAACATGCGATACATACCTTGGGTAGAAAAAGTAGGAAAAATTGGTTTAAGTCACGCAACTAGCCTTGTCTAGGTCGAAGGGGTGCCTTGGATTTTTATCCTTGCCTTCCCCTTCGTCAAATGTGACCCCCGATCCCTCTTTTGGTTACGTAGACCCGAAAGTTCTCTAAAAGGGTTTATTTACTTTTTATTCAAAAACAAAAATCATTTTTGGGTGACTTGGTACACCCTAACTCTATACCAAGTGGCGACTCCATTTTTGATACAAAAACCCTTTTGAACTTTATATGGCCAAACCGTCGCTTTATCAAGTCCCATGGCCTTTATTTTCATTTTGCACACGTTCACACACACACTACACACACACATTCACATCGCAATCGAAAAAGTGGGGCGCGACAGTTGGCGACTCCACTGGGGACTTCCTAAGTGGGTCCGAGCATTTGATTTGGCCATTCTTTTCCCTTTTCTACCCTTTTTATGCATAGCGTTTGGATATTAGGGTTGCATTTTTCCTTTTTAGGACTTTTTGCCTCGCGCACGTACCAAACTACTCCCCACTCACGTATGTATGATTGGTTGTTTGGATGTATATTTTACTCGTTTTATCTCGCGCTTTGCATTGCATTTGGGTGGGAGATGTACCCTAGAGCCTCGCGTTGGTTCTTGATCCCTCCCCTCCAAACGAGCACTAGCATACGCGCATACGCTTTAATTATTTTTACCCCTCATTATTTTTCTTTTAGTGGCTTGTCACGCCACTCCACCCTATTAGGATTTTAGGCGACCACTTGGACATGTGATCGTATCACGACGTGTGCGTAGCATGATCCGAGTCGGTCACTCGATCTTCCGCTTTAAACTTTAGGTTGATGACCTATTAGTTTTTAGTCGAAGGTTGAGGATTCTTTTTTAGATTCGCCCAGACGGGTAGCCGTAACACGACGTGTGCGTAGCAACGTCTGGGGAATCGCTCGAGCCACCGACAAAGGAACCTTGGGAGTGATGACCCTTGGTTTCCAAGTCTGAAGGCTCGGGGACCTATGACCTATCGAGTCTAGATGCATTAGTGAGCCCCAACCTCATGCATCCATTTTAGCTTGCCTAGGTTAGAGTCAGCCTTACCCTATTAGGGACACCATTCACGAGGGGAGGGATCCCACCCTCTTTCCTTATTTCTTTGTTGCTTTTATATCATCTAGTTGTCCAACGTGTTATGTGATTATGTGTTGAACTAACGTTTCCTTCTTTCTTATCTTTTGCATTCACAAACGTTAGGAAATAAGAGGTCTGGCATGATCCTCTTTTAGGACCTACCCTTATAGATAGGCTATTTCACGTTTAGAAATTTTGGTATATTTTGTTCATAACTTAATAATGCCATACCATTTTAGGCCTACCCTGGCAAATAAAGGGTTCCTTAGGTCACGTTTCATTTCGAATTGCATATTTACATCGCTTTAATAAATGGCATCATGCATTAAACCTTAGAAAGGGAATGCCATTTAGGGGATCCCGTGTTAGGAATAAAACCACCTTGTGTCTCGGATACTTAATCCAAGGAGACTTGCACGTTTACATTTTGTACCATCCAAAGGGGTAGTGCACAAGGTAAGGTAGGATCCGATCATTTTCCTAAAGCGATCTTTGGAATATGAGCGTCTAATAATCCCTTTTTGGCCATCTTATCAAAGTTGGTAAAAATCCCTTGCGTAAAAGGACATTAAGTTGAAGAAAACTCACAAATGATTCCTTCTATTGAGACGATAAATAAATTGAGGCCAAATCGTGATTTTAGAAGGCTCATAGACTAATTTTCTGAAATCACCAATGGCCGGCCGATTCAATTGATCCATTTTGTCAATTCATAATCAATTTTGAATAAACCATTCATTTGACCAATTTACCCTTTTTAGGGTCACCTGGTCGATTTTGAATAAATCGTCAATTCATTTGACCAATTTTCCCTTTTTAGGGTCATTTGACCAATTTACCCTTTTTAGGGTCACCTGGTCGATTTTGAATAAAGCATCAATTCATTTGACCAATTTACCCTTTTTAGGGTCACCTGGTCGATTTTGAATAAAGCATCAATTCTTTTGACCAATTTACCCCTTTTAGGGTCATTCGGCCGATTTTTGAATAAATCACTAATTCAATTTCATTCATTTGGCCAATTTACCCATTTTTAGGGCAACCGAGCCGATTTTTGAATAGATCAAGTTTCGTTCAATCTATTTGATCGATTTACCCTTGTTAG
This sequence comes from Coffea eugenioides, assembly GCF_003713205.1. Lineage (NCBI taxonomy): Eukaryota > Viridiplantae > Streptophyta > Magnoliopsida > Gentianales > Rubiaceae > Coffea > Coffea eugenioides. Next base: position 12,312 of record NW_020863302.1, on the reverse strand, counting down.
GGTGATTTGATTAATTTTGGATAAATTAAATTTCATTTAATTCATTTGACCTGTTTCCCTTTTAGGGTAACCCAGTCAATTTTTAATAAATTGTCAATTGACCAATTAGGGTTTCGATATCGAATTCCAAATTGGGAAATCTAGTCAATTTTTGAGAAAACCATCCATTATATCCAACTATTTAATCAGTTGGGTTTTTGACTCATGCTTCACTGAGGAAATTTGTCGACAAATTCCAATCTCTTCGATAGGAGTTCGTCAAGGTCAAACCCATGCGTTTTGCAAATCAAAGGTGATCAATCTATTCGGACGTTGTCCTCATTTTGACAAATCCCTCGTCACTCCAATGGTCAAATTTTTCAAATTATTTTTCACTCAATGAGTTGATCAGATCCGTCAGGTATGGTATAGTGCTTACCCTAGAGGATTGCATCCTCATTCTAGGCCTACCCTTGGCACAAAAAGGGCTCCCCCATAGGACATGCATCCGAATTTTTTGGATATTTACTAACTCTTGTTTTTTTTCTTTTCCTTTTCTTTATTTTTATTGGAATAACTAAGCAAGGGTTGAATCTAAAGACAATTCCTTTCAAAATTCTCAGGTAATATTTAAATATAGCTTCTCGTCAAAGCCCCATCATAACGCGATCCCGTAGTCGAGCCCAGAGGAGTCGTGTAAACATGAGTTCACAACCGGAACAGTCAGATAAGTCTGCTACTACCGCTCAACCCGAGACTGCAAGTTCGGGGATTCAGTTGACTGAGATGCTTACCAAGTTTGGAGAGATGGCGTATGAGATGGCCGCCCAAAGGAAGTTGAATGATGAGCTAATTAGCAGCGGAGTTCAACCCGAACCTGTACCCGCCAGACAGCCTGAGCAAGGGCCATTTGTCCTACCTTCGGCCCATGCCACTGTTACTCCATCATTTCCTATTGCACCCGAAGAAACTTTCACCTATCCCACCACAAATTTGCCATACACTTACCCTCCTCATCCTTCATTTTTTCTTACTCACACGCGAGGTCCACCACCCCAAATCACTTCAAATATACCACCTGAGCCACATACCTTTTATTACCCTGTTGCTGAGCCATTCCTACCAGACCATATTGTTCAAACCAAGGCAGAAATGGGGGAATCTTCTGCTCCCGTTGATATAAAGTTGCTCAAACGTCTAGATCGTTTCGATGAATTTATAAGGAAGAGCCAGGGGTTGAGTAAGCAGGGAGTCCTGGATTATGACAAATTGTGCCTTTTTCCGAGCGTGCAGTTGCCTGAGGGGTTCAAAACCCCTAAATTCAACAAGTACGATGGAACTGGCAATCCCAAAACGCACCTCCGTCTGTTTGCCAACAAATTGGGAAGGCCCATAGACGACGAGAATTTGCCTTTACGGTTGTTCCCAGAAAGTCTGGAGGGGGATGCACTCGACTGGTATTCCAAGCTGAAGTCCGAAGAAATAAAAACCTGGATTGACTTGTCCAATGCTTTTGTAAGGCAATACGAGTATAACTGCGAGCTGGCTCCGACACGAACCACGTTGGAAGGAACAAAAAGAAAACCCTCCGAGGATCACAAGACTTATGCCAAGAGGTGGAGGAAAATAGCTGCCAAAGTCGAGCCACCGATGACTGAGGACGAAATCATACGCACTTACATTAAAGCACATGATCCCCCGTATTTTGAAGAAATTTTCCGCATGACTGGATGCTCGTTCGCCGCCATTGTCAATAAACTTGAGGAGTACGATGACTTCGTGAAAGCTGGGAAGATTGTTAATGTCTCTGCCCTCAAATCCCAGTTGGATGCTTTGCAAGGACAGGGGACTAGTGAGAAGAGCCCGCAATTTAAAAAGAAGGAGGGGGAAACTGCCTTCACCTGGAATCAAAACCCTGTCCCAAGACCCAGACCTCGGCAATACCCTACCAACTCAAACCCTTACCCCTACTACTCAAATCCTCATCCTGTTTACCACACCAATATCACTCATCCTCGACCTCGCTCAAATTATGCCAACCCGCCTACAACCCCTTTCCAAATATCTCAACCAAGCTTTCAACAAGCTCGTCCTCGGCTTCCTTACCACCAAAGATTTCCCCCACCAAATAGACCCATCTACAACTATCCCCGACCCACTGAAACCTACAATCAAAGCCGTACCCGAACCTTCACCAACCTAGGCAGGCCTTTGGACCAATTGTATGAGCAATTGAAGGTTGCCAACAAAATAGGCGTGATTCCCCCTCCAACTTACCTTCATGGCATGCCTGCTGGGTACAATCCACATGCTATTTGTGCCTATCATTCGGGAGTACCTGGCCACTCAACCGTCGATTGCAGGGCACTTAAGCACAAAGTCCAAGACATGATCGAGGCTGGGGAAATAGTGCTAAGAGGAAAGGGTGGACAAGGACCAAGTGTAAGTGTGAGGACTCGCAAAAACTATTATTTTATGCCTAATTTATGGCTTAATAAATTATTTAATTGGATTTTATTTCCAAGGAATATTTTCTAGTCTTATTAGACCTAAATACATGGTAATATAACTTCGTTATATTTTTAAAATGATTCGTTTCGAAAATTAATTTCCTAGAGCGCGTTTCGTAAAAATAGTGAATAGTACTTGGAGATTTTATCCGCGTAGTAGCACAATAAGCTTGGAATATTAGAGACTTGTACTATGGTACTAAAATAGGTAATCTTAAGTATAAATATTCAAGTGATAGTTAGTAGTGCAATCGTTATAAGAATTTTTCGAAAGTTCGCGTTATAGCGGTAAAATTGACGGTACGCGTTTTCACACGCGCGACTTCATTTGAGGGACTTTAGACCTTTATTCCGGGACAATTAAGAGTGAATAATATTTATATTAACATGAGTGCATTAGAGGTTTAGTGCACTAGTGAACCAAACGCTCGAGAAATCGAGTCCAAACGCACCCTAAATTACACTATTTCAAGTTGACTTTGAGGTGCATTTTACACCACACAAAGAATCTTCCTTTGGAAGCCAATTGCATCAGCACACTCTCTCTCTCTTTACCTCACTTGGCCGAACAACAAAGAGGAGAAGAACTCTCCATTTGTTCTTCATTTTTCATCTTCAATCCATGCACCAAAATCCACCCAAATCACACCAAACTTGGAGATCTCTTAGCAAACCACTTGGAGACTACATTTAGCTAACAAAAGGCTGCATCTCACGGTTTCTTTGGAGCTTCAAGAGGGCCGAAATTTTCTGGTCTTGCACACCCAAGGAAGAGGTAATGATCAACCCACAAATTCTTGTCTTTTGGAGGTTATATAGCAAGATCAAACTCATGCATGCACTTAGTTACTTGTTTATGGTGTAAAAATGTGATTGTGGGCTCTTGGTATTCCCACACTTGAGTTGTTGTTGCTGATGTGATGATTAATGGTGATTATATTGTTGGTTTAGTGATTATAATGATGCATTAGTGATGGGTAATTAGTAGAAACTTCATTGGGTGTAAGAGGCTAGAACTTCCGATTTTGCCCCTGCTATGTTCGGCCATTTCCAGGCCAAATCTTAATGGTTTAATGGCTTGAATTGGATGTTTATAGGATGTATTAGATGTGTGAAAAATTTCATTGGAAAATATTGAGGTTTAATGGAGCAAATGAATTTTTTTCCGAAACCAGCAAATCTGGAAATCTGTCCCGTAATGCACTGTCCAGCGTTGGTATTTTGGCTATAACTCTGTCCTCGGATGTCGAAATCATGTGCCGTCGGTGGCGTTTGAAACTAGACATTCCTAGCTTTAATTTGGTATATAATGCACGTTCTGATTCTCTGTGAGCAAGCCGAACCAAATGTTTTAAGTTCGCTGTCCTGTTGCTCTGCTCCTCTGGAATGAAGTGTACAGGCAGCAACTTGATGCCCGAATTTGAACCAGATGGGTGCCGAATTTGGGAATGACTTCTTCTGTGATATTTTAGTACTATGAATGTATTTTCCAACGGCGTAAGCCATGCTCAATTTCGAGCTATATTGACTGAGTTGTGACTGAAACAAGTGGACTGCTCTGTTTTGGAAAACCCTAACGTTTGGACTGGTTTGGAACCAAATCTTGTAGTGAACTTGTTAGTTGATGTTTTTGATATTAAACACTTACCAAAGATATTATGGGTGTATCTTAGACCCTCATTTTACAAATGAACCATGGTTGGATAACCTTCTTGGTTGAACGATTGGAAATTTGGGAAATGAAAGTCAAAGGCAGAATGCCTTAGGAATTTTCTTGAACTTTGGTTGGCTCATTAACTACCTTGCCGAAGGTATTTTTCCCCGAAATTCGATAGAGAGATACTTTCCATATAGTATTGAAACACTGCCAATTTTGGTGCCAATTCAAGTTCGTTTCGATACCTAATTAAAATTCTAAAGTTGGGGGTTCAAATCTGGAAATTCTTCTCCAGTCTTGAATTTGCTCAACTTCGGGCTACCGTATCTCGGTGCTCGAAACTCCGATTCTTGATCCGTTTGTTTTGTCATACACTTCACTTGCAACACTAATTGAGCTGAAAATTTCAGAGGCCGGTTTGCAACGTACGAATCGTGCCGAATTTTCAAAGTTGGCCAAAAACCAACTTCATTCTGCCATGAAAACCGACCCTGCGCCTTCACGCTCATTTTTGACCACTTTTCACTTCGATTCATGGAAAAGTGTCTTCTAGGAACTTATAGTACTCTCTAAGAGGTTTCCAACGGTATAAAGTTTTCCAATTCTCGACTTATACCGAGCGAGTTACGATTTTTCAAAGATTTATCATAAAACTGGAAAATTTTCCAATTCCAAGAAAATAGAGTTTTTCAAAAAACTCTTTATTCTTTTTATATTCTTAAACGTTTTGCTTACGATTTTCATGATAAAAACTCAAATAAAATTATACCTAATAAACGGCAAGTTGAACCTCGATTTACGTGTAATTGAGGTTCCTTTTTGCAAAATAATTCTTAGATTGTACTAGTGTACAATCTTTCTTGATAAGTGGGTTAATTGTGTGGTTATCCACTATTAATTTGCCAGGCGCACAAGGAGACCTTCAAGAGGATCTCACCGTGGACACTTGAACTTCCGGAAAATAATTCTTGTTGAATTGCTCGGTGAGTGTCAAGTGTGTGAATTTTGATACTTGTTTAATTGTGGTATTTGTTGAAAGTTTTAAAAATAAGGGCGGGTGTGTACTTTATCGCACTCGTTCTAATTTCAAATGAATGAATGGAATGTCTTGAATGAATGAATGAAATGCAATGTTATGTCATGAATGCTTGTGTCGTTGGAGTGAACCTCCTCGACTTTCAAAAATATGGGGGACGCCCAAACTCATAGGCCGACCTTGAACTCGAGCCGGCAATGGGCTTGGTCGGGAACTTGGGCGAGCCATGAGATTATAAGCTCGACCTAATAAGAGGTCTTGCTTGGCATACTTGTAGAGTATCGCCCAATAATAGACTTGTGGGCCCTTGAGGTGTACGGTGGACGGAGGAAAGTAAGTGGTGATCTACGGAAATGGAAATACCGACCCGGTTGACAGGAGGGTCAATGCGGGAAGGTATACGAATGGCAACGGCAGATCGAGTGGAACTTAGCTCCTGAGAGCTACTATATCCTTGAATTGTTTCTGATTACTTTTCTTGTTTGAATAATTGATTGTTAAAAAGACATGGTTTTATTTATTAAATTTGGGTTTGTTATTTGACTAAGTGCTTGCATGTGTGTTCTTGGCCTCACGAGCGTTAGCTCACCCTATAGTTTTGTTTTCCTTAACAGGACCGACTCTTGGAGAAACCATCCGTTGAATTTTGTTAAGACTCCTGTTATATATTTTGACTAGGCCCTGGTTTGGGTTGTACTTTTGGAAATTGTAAACTTGAAAAGTTTGGGCCCTGATGTGTATTTTGAATTTAAGTCGTTTCATGATTACCCGATGTACTAGTTATAAATTAAGTGACTTATTAAGCTTGAACGCTTCCGCATTATTGTGTTCATGTTTCTCTCATCGAAGTGATTAGTTTGATTTTAAATTGAATGGATTTGCTTGAGTCCTGGCGTGAGCTGGGCAGGCGTCCGCGGATACCCTTTGGTCCGCCTTAGGGAGATGTGGGGCGTCACAGTTGGTATCAGAGCCCTAGGTTAGAGGTCTATATGGGAGACATATTGGATACTCTACCTTTAAGACTCGATATAGGATGACTTAATCCTACCCTAAGTGATACTTGAGGCGAGCTAGCAACTAAGTTAGTCCTACCTCAAGTGACGATTGGGATGAACCAACGATTAAGTTAGGCATGCATTGCAGGATATTGGAATTAGGTAGTGATTTAAGTTTCTAACCCGAAAGGTATTATTATTGTTATTATTTTGCAGGAATGGCTGATGGAAACGGAGCCCCGGAAGCTAATGGGAATGGCCATGCGAATGGTCATTACGTGCCCCTTAGGACTATCTACTATCGACCTATAGCAGGAGAAGCTCGTGTACGCTACTCACCGCATGATAGATACCCTCGATGTGCGTGTAGGTTGACTTTCGCCTACCCGGACTATGTGGTGCTTGCTTTGGACGACGAGCGTCGTCAGTTGGTGGATGCCAACCTTGGTTTACAGGCTGAGGTAGATGAGCTTAGGCAGATGGTTGGCGCTCAGGGTGAGCGAATTGCTGAGCTTGAGGAGGTGCTAGAGGGTGAGGTAGCCACGTCTGCAGTGGTTAACCAGGAGCTTCGGGATACTAGGGCTCGACTCACTAGGTTAGCACGAGATGTCCGTACTCGGGCTTTCGAGATGCTGGTTGATGCTACTAGTCTGGTTGAGGACGCTACTGCAGTGATTCCTGAGGATGAGGAGGAGGATCCGGAGGAGGATCCCGAGGAGGAGGTTCCTCCTGGTAGCCCTGCTATGGACTAGGATCTTGGTCGTTGACCTCTTTTGACTTTTGACTGGTACAGTTAGGACTAGTTAGGGTGACGCGAGTGCCGAGGCCATTGTATTTTGCATGCTTGTGTGGCCTATTTTTGGGCACTTGTTCTTACTTTAGTCTTCTGTGACTAAAAGTATATTTTTGAGCACCTGTGTGCTATATTTTGTGAATTGTCCCTAACTTGCTAATTGTACAAACTTGACATGCTTATGAATGTAAATTATTGTTAATTTCAATGCTTTCTTGGTTAGTTCTAAATTCGATAAAATTCTTGTTTTCTGCTTAAATTAATTTATTTCTTGCACTAGGCACGTCTAGACTAATGGAAGGATTAAGGAGTGGTCGAGGCCGTGGGCGAGCGTCTAGACGGGCCCAACCTCAGGGGGATGACCAGGGTTCGGCAACTGGACCGACCCAGGGACAGGAAAACGTTGAGGGTAACCAAGTGGCTACTGCCATCAATAGGATGACTGATATCCTAGAACGTCTAGCGGAGAGACAGGGTCCTGGACCATTTAACCAACCTGGGGGCCAGGATAGGGGAGAGGATAGAGCCCTGGAAAGATTCCTAAAGTTTAACCCGCCTAAGTTTATGGGTGAACCTGACCCCGAAGTAGCGGAGAATTGGTTAGAAAGGATGACCAACATATTCGCCGCTCTAGACTATACTGAGGATAGGCGCGTGAACTTTGCTGCCTTTCAATTTGAGGGAGTAGCCCGTGCTTGGTGGGATCTGATAAAAGGAAAATGGGAAAGAGCTCAAACCCCTTGGACCTGGGAAAATTTCACAAGGGAGTTTAATGAAAAGTTTCTTCCGCCCTTGATCCAAGAGAAAAGGGAGGACGAATTTATTAAGTTGAAACAAGGAACCCTTACTGTCGCAGAATATGAAGGGAAGTTCACTAAGCTTTCCAAATATGCTCCTGAGCTAGTAACCGATGAACGGAGAAGGATTAGAAGGTTCATACAGGGACTTAATGTGGAACTTCAGGAGGGCCTGGCTGCAGCCCAAATCTCTACTTTTACTGAGGCTTTAGAGAAAGCGCAAAGGGTTGAGAATGCAAGGTCTCAAGTGAGGGATTTCCACAATAGGAAAAGGAATTTCCCTAGTCGCACTACTGGGCAGACCAGTAAGTTTATACACCCTTCTAAAAAGGGAAGAGGGGAAGGGGGAACGAGAACTGCTGGAGCTTCTAGGGGAGCTCTATCTAGGGGAGGTCGTAGCGGGACGACTCAAGCTAGGGGAGCACCATCTGTTGGATCGACTGTGACCCCTCAAGTTACTTGTGGGTATTGTGGTAAACCCAACCACTCTGAGAATGACTGCTGGAGAAAGTTGGGAAAATGCTTACTGTGTGGGAGCATTGAGCATCAGATTGCAAGTTGTCCGAAATCGTCAAAGACAGGGGGAAGCCTGCAGAGACCTGAAAAATCAACCTCTAAGCAGACCAGTGCCGGAGGGAGTCGACCAAAAGTACCGGCTAGGGTCTACGCATTGGACTATCCACAAGCTCCAGAGGCGACCGAAGTGGTCGAAGGTACCATTCCAATCTTTCACCGCCTAGCTAGGGTTTTAATTGATCCGGGTGCAACGCACTCTTTTGTAAACCCTGATTTCATGAGTGGAATAGACTTGAAGCCAATTAAGTTACCATATGACTTGGAGGTTAAAACACCCACTGGGGACAAAAGTCTAATTGCTAATATGGTGTATAAGAATAGTGAAATTTGCGTGAGGGAAAGAAAATTGCTGGCCGATTTGATAGGCTTAGCGATTAAAGGATATGATGTGATCCTAGGGATGGATTGGTTAGCCCGTTATAATGCTCAACTAAATTGTAGGACGAAAATTGTAGAATTGTGTATTCCAGGGGAAGCAACCTTGAAATTGGATGTGAGGGGTAAGTTAGCCTCGTCTGCACTTATTTCGGGAATCCGGGCTAGAAAGTTGTTAAGTAAAGGAGCTCAAGGGTATTTAGCTTTTCTTATTAATACTCCTAGCGATAAGGTGAATCTGGAGGACACACCGGTAGTAAAAGAATTTTCTGACGTTTTTCCTGAAGAATTGGAGTCTCTACCCCCGGAACGGGAAATAGCTTTTAAAATTGATTTAACCCCGGGAACAGCACCTATATCAAGGACACCATACAGGATGGCTCCAGCTGAGTTGAAGGAGTTGAAGTTACAATTACAGGATTTGTTGGAACGAGGTTTTATACGAGAGAGTGATTCTCCGTGGGGAGCCCCAGTTTTGTTTGTAAAGAAGAAAGATGGGAGTTTGAGGTTATGTATAGATTATCGAGGATTAAATGATGTTACGATTAAGAATAAATACCCACTACCCCACATCGATGAACTGTTTGATCAATTGCAAGGGGCGGTGGTGTTTTCAAAGTTGGATCTAAGGCAAGGTTACTATCAATTGAGGATTTTGGAGAAGGACATACCTAAGACTGCTTTCAACTCGAGGTATGGGCACTTCGAGTTTGCAGTGATGCCTTTTGGGTTAACCAATGCACCTGCCGCTTTTATGGATTTAATGCATAGGGTTTTTAAGCCTTACTTGGATCAATTTGTGGTGATTTTCATTGATGACATTTTGGTGTATTCTAAGAATGTGAAAGATCATGAGAAACATTTGAGAATTGTTTTACAAATCTTGAGGGAACATCAGTTATATGCTAAGTTTAGCAAGTGTGAATTCTGGCTGAAGGAAGTGACTTTCCTAGGGCATATAATTTCTAAGGATGGGATTAAAGTGGATCCAGCTAAAGTGGAAGCTGTTTCGAAATGGAAACGACCGGAAAACCCAACGGAAGTTCGGAGTTTTATAGGATTGGCGGGGTATTACCGGAGATTCATCCAGGATTTTTCGAAAATCGCTGGACCTATGACTGAGTTGACCAAGAAAAATAGAAAGTTTATTTGGAATTCTAAGTGTGAAGGAAGTTTTCAGGAGTTGAAAAGACGGTTGACAAGAGCGCCTGTTCTAGCTCTACCAAATGGACATGATAGTTTTGTGGTTTACACTGATGCATCTAAGGAAGGTTTGGGATGTGTTTTGATGCAAAATGATAAAGTGATAGCTTATGCCTCCAGAAAGTTGAAACCGCATGAAGGAAATTATCCGACCCATGATTTGGAGTTAGCGGCTGTGGTCTTTGCTTTGAAGAAATGGAGACACTATTTATACGGAGTGACATTTGAGGTTTTTACAGATCACAAAAGCCTTAAGTACTTATTTTCTCAGAAGGAACTGAATTTGAGGCAACGTAGATGGATGGAATTTCTGGAAGATTATGACTGCATTATTAAGTACCATCCTGGGAAGGCCAATGTAGTGGCCGATGCTTTGAGCCGTCAGGTACAGATGGCTGGATTGATGGTTAAGGAATTTCGATTGTTGGAGGAAGTTAGCTATTGGAATCCTCGATTGGAACCAAGGAAAGTACTTTTGGGGAATATTGTGATAACCTCCACTTTATTGGGACGTATTAAGGAATCTCAGGAAAAGGACCCTGAAATGCAAAAGTTGGTGGAGAAAGTCAAGATGGGAGACCAGACCGATTTCACTTTGGGATCAGATGGAATATTGAGATTTCGAAATCGGGTGGTTATGCCAAAGGATGAAGGACTTAGAAAAGAAGTTTTGGAAGAGGCACACCGATCAAAGTTTACAGTACATCCAGGAGGGAACAAAATGTACCAAGACTTGAAAGGTCTATATTGGTGGAAAAATATGAAGAAGGAAATTGCCCAATTTGTCCAGACATGCTTGGTTTGTCAACAGGTTAAAGCCGAACATCAGAAACCATCTGGGCTTTTGCAACCTCTAGAAATACCTGAGTGGAAATGGGAAAATATTACCATGGATTTTGTATCAGGCTTACCAAGGACACAGAAAGGCCATGATGCCATTTGGGTAATAGTAGATAGATTGACTAAATCGGCTCATTTTCTGCCAATTAATATGAAATATCCATTGGAGAAGTTGGCCAAATTGTACTTGGATGAGATTATCAGACTACATGGTATACCTGTGAGTATTGTGTCAGATAGGGATCCAAGATTTGTTTCGAGGTTTTGGCAAAAGATGCAAGAAGTGTTGGGGACTAAGTTGAACTTTAGTACCACCTATCATCCCCAGACTGATGGACAATCTGAAAGAACAATTCAAACTCTTGAGGACATGTTGAGGACTTGTGTACTGGACTTTGGAGAGAATTGGAGTAAGTTTTTGACTTTAGTGGAATTTGCCTATAACAATAGTTTCCACTCTTCTATTCAAATGGCTCCATACGAAGCACTTTATGGTCGGAAGTGTAGATCCCCAATTTGTTGGGATGAAGTAGGTGAACGGAAAATCTTAGACACGACTACTGTATCTTGGATTGAGGAGGCTAATGAGAAGGTGAAATTGGTACGGCAAAGAATTCAAACCGCTCAGAGTAGACAAAAGAGTTATGCCGACAATCGGAGGAAGGATTTGGAGTTCACTGTTGGAGATATGGTATTTCTCAAGATTACGCCTTTAAAAGCAAGTTTGATGTCCGGAAAAGGGAAGAAACTACAACCAAGGTTTGTAGGGCCTTATAAGATTATTCAGCGAGTTGGGAATGTAGCCTATAAGCTGGAATTACCACCGAGTTTATCTCGTATTCATAACGTGTTTCATGTGTCCATGCTTAAGAAGTATCATCCAGACCCCTCTCATGTTTTACAACCGGAGAATATTGAGATTGATGAAACCCTAACCTATGAGGAGAGACCGGTAAAACTTCTGGATCGAAAGGTGAAGGAATTGAGGAACAAGCAGATACCACTAGTGAAAGTTCTATGGAAGAACCATGGAGTCGAGGAAGCAACATGGGAAGTTGAAGAGACAATCAAGGAGAAGTATCCAGACTTATTCATCGACCAAGGTAAATTTCGAGGACGAAATTTTCTTAAGGGGGAGAGGATGTGAGGACTCGCAAAAACTATTATTTTATGCCTAATTTATGGCTTAATAAATTATTTAATTGGATTTTATTTCCAAGGAATATTTTCTAGTCTCATTAGACCTAAATACATGGTAATATAACTTCGTTATATTTTTAAAATGATTCGTTTCGAAAATTAATTTCCTAGAGCGCGTTTCGTAAAAATAGTGAATAGTACTTGGAGATTTTATCCGCGTAGTAGCACAATAAGCTTGGAATATTAGAGACTTGTACTATGGTACTAAAATAGGTAATCTTAAGTATAAATATTCAAGTGATAGTTAGTAGTGCAATCGTTATAAGAATTTTTCGAAAGTTTCGCGTTATAGCGGTAAAATTGACGGTACGCGTTTTCACACGCGCGACTTCATTTGAGGGACTTTAGACC
>NW_020863301.1:0-30726 GCF_003713205.1 Coffea eugenioides | reverse complement strand
CTGGTCGGTCCTGACGGATTGGGATGCCAAGAAATTAGCGTTTTCACGGCCTTATTTGACGGTCGGTGAAGTCTACACACATTCTCCAGTCCCACCGGCTGTCCTTTTCGACCATGACTGGATTGGGACATCCATGGTATTGGACCTCCGTGGATCATCTAGAGGCGGCAGGAGCTGTCGACCCTCATCCGATATGGCCTAGCCCACGTCGGGGCCAAGTGCCTTCGCTTCTGCCGCAACATCGGCCTGGGGTTCAATGTTGAGTTGGTGATCATTAGCTCGGGTGGCACTCCGGACCACTTCATCGCGGACCACGCGAAGAACGTCTCGGTGTCTTTGGATCAGGGAGATCAATTCCTTCAGGGGTGAGGGGAGTCCAGCCCCTACTTGGCGACTACTTGGTCAGTTTTCGCTTCCAACCAAGACCACCTGTTAACACTCATCCTCCGGGCTCCAGCCTGATTGGGCTTCTCCTGCCTTCGAGGGTCGATGCAGTCTATGAGAAGACCGTGGCCTCTTTTCTTTGAACTCGGTAAGGGGAACCGGGTTGACTCCTCTTGAATGTGCGAATTAAGCACTCCCGGCATCGCCCAACATCGCTGCTCACCTCGGCCACCCCCGCAGATGTTGGGAATTTAAAGCTCAGGTGGTAGTAGGAGTATACGGGCTCTTCAAGGCAATGAGCGTGGGCCGCGGGCTATCAGCATATTGTATGGGGAGTCCAGCCTTTGACCACCGCAAAAACTGAACAGGCACAGTTCGCAGCGTGGATGACGCCCGATTGTTACATCAGATCAACAGCCCTCCGGGGGATGACGTGTCCCCCGAATCCCACGAGGGAGTTCTGACAGGAGTGAGTTGCTCCCTGATTCAGCTTCAAAACTTTCGAAGTTCGTAGTACCAGAGACCGTTCTACGAGGCTTCCGGGTCCATACATAGGACCTTTATTGGACTACGTAGTTGTTGGTGAGATCTCAATCACAAGAGCTTCATGATGCTGGAGGCCGCAGGGAACGGGGTCAGCGGGACCATAGGTGAGCACCTGACAAGCCGGGAGCTCGGGCTCGGCCACCTCATCTCGGCCTGCGGTAGTCGCTCGAGAGTTCTGCTGTCCCTTCCCGTTGGTCCTCCCGACGATGTAGTGATCACCCCGGGCGATGTGGGCGTACCCGGTGACCATCGCGCGAGGCTGCTTGTCCTATCCCTACGTCTTCAGGACCTCCGGCAATGGCATGTTCGTGTTCCGCCGGTTCATCTCGGCGGGGCCGGTTCTCCCGGTGGGAAGACGCTTTCGGTTGAAGCCTCATCCTTGCGACGAATTGCTTCAGGTATCCTTGCCGGATCAAATTGTCTCGATCTGCTCGCCAGATCGTTACAAGTCTCAGTTCTCGTGCCAACACCGATGATAGGCGCAATAGAGGATTTTGAATTCCTCTTATGCTCTCCTCCCCGGGATTCGGGAGTGTTGCGGCCGAGTGATTCTGCTCATCACAGCCAAGGACCATGGTCCGGCTCGAATTGCAGGGTGTTCAGGCTCGGTGTCCGAGTGAGACCTGCCTTTACGATTTCGGATCGAAGGGGGGACACTCCGACGGGTTCCGGAGTTTGGTTTGAAGTGCCACTGGGCCTTGTTCACCTCGGCCTTGTTCACCTCGGCCCTGTGTCTTTTCTCTCCGGGATCTAGCCCTAGAGACGCTTGGTTCTCGCTTCATGCGATTTACATCTTCACTTCGGATTCCCTGGTCCACTCTTTCCCAGAGCTCCCGAAGTGTATGGGGGTACTGCCGATGGATTTCGGTGTTGAAGATCCCTGCCACTAACCCGTTAGTGAAGGCAGCAATAGTTACCTGCTCGTTCTGGTCAGGTATCTGTACATTCTCCTCGTTGAACCTTTGGGCGTACGAGCGAAGTGACTCGCCCTGACCCTGTTGCAGGTTCAAAAGGTAAGCTGAAATCTTTGTTATGGGTCGAGACGACACAAAGCGGTGGATGAACCGGTCTATCAGCTCATCCAGGGAGGAAATGCTCCCCGGCTCTAAACTCCAGAACCACTTTCGGGCAGTCCCATGTAAGAAGATGGGGAAAGCCCGACAAATCACGGCGTCAGGGATGCAGTAGAGTCGGAATGCGGAGATGAAGGCGCGGAGGTGATCCTCGGGGTCACCTCGGCCGTCATAAGTGTGCAAGTTTGGAAGCTTAAAGTTTGGGGGCACCATCTCCCCGTTGATGTCATCAGTGAAGGGCGGAGCCCTCATGTAGTCAGAAGCTAGGCCTCCAGGGCGCCGAGGTGGGTCTTCAGCTCGTTTCCCTAGCAGTCCCCGGGAGAACGCCCTGGAGATGGAGGCTATTTTCGAGGTCGCCTTGGAGGAGGGGCGCCTAGAGCCACTCCGAGATGGACGCCCCTCGTCGGAGTCCTCTCCTGAGGGCACTTCAGGAGACTTCGTCGGCCTTCTCTTGGAAGACTCGGCCTTTTCTTTCCCCTGCCTTTTGAGGTACCTTCCTAGCTCCTCAAAAATGTTAGGGTTGTCCGACACAAACTCGGCCATCTTGGCGATGGCGTCCTCATTGTTGGGCTGGGTCCTTTGGGACCCTGGCTCTTCAGAGATGTGATCTTGCTGGGGCTCCCGAGGTCTGCCCAGCCCCAGTTGAGGGAACTCTTCCGCTTCTGGAGCGCGTGGATCTCATTTTAACAGCTCTCGTTCCCACAGACGGCGCCAATTGAAGAGGTGATTTTTGGTGGGTAAATGGACCGACCTAAATCAGGCCTCTCTGAGATGAGGTGGTATACCTTTGCTTGTCCGAAGTGGATGGCGGGGCTTCTCCCCTGGTATCACTCCGACGATTAAGTTAGTATGAGAACGAGAAAGATAATGGTATATGAGAATGAACAGTGTGTTTACTTGTTGGGAGTGCGTGGGGTATTTATAGAGTGAGAGCGGAGGGCAGGACGGAGGTCTTATGTCGGTGGGACCCATGCCCTGCCATTACGGCTCTGCTCACTGTCTGGTGGCCTGACTCTGACACTGTAGCCGCCTGGACAGGGTGACGAGGAGTCCTTCGCAGTAGCCATTAAGTGCGACAGTGCTTTTCAGATAAAGCACTGATCCTGGGTGATGTCAGGTGTCCTGACCTCATCCGCGTGCAGCTGAGGTGGAGGTGCCGAGGTCACCTATACGGTTCCGGCCGCGCTTTAGGGGATATGCCCAAGACACGGATGAGCTCTGATGAGGGACGAGGTGAGTTCACCTCGGACACACGGGGTTGCCGAGGTGAGCACCCTCATATAGATTCAAGAATTTGCATAAGTGATGCCACCAAAACGAAAATATCCTACTATGAAGGAACGATATGCTAAAAAAAAAAAAAATTGCCACATTCGAACTTGAAATGCTGCTAATAAGCCTAGGCAAATAATTATTCTGTTAGGGTCATTTCGACTTCAGTCTTGTCTGTGGTTGATATCGGTGGTTTGGATGTTGAAAGCTTAAGTAGTGATACAGAGTTCTCCATACCTGGTGAATCAATATCCCAATCACTAGCAGCAATATTTTTGGCTACGTCGAAAAAGAAAACACAAACACACATACACACATGTACACATACAATTATAATGTACAATTCTAAGGGGACGGGTCAGATTATATGGTAAATTGGGAGGGATCGTAAGGATCTCCTACTTTCAAAAAAAAAAAGTACAATCTTATTTCCGCCAAAAAACTATATTTTTTTTATATAACTCATAGGTGTCCGCATCCGTTTTACGGTCTGCGATTAATCCTGTTCGAACCGGATCAAGCTCCTTGCAGGGGGAAGCTCTTCCAACGTTATTGAGGGTGCTCACCTCGGCAACCCCGTGTGTCCGAGGTGAACTCACCTCGTCCCTCATCAGAGCTCATCCGTGTCTTGGGCATATCCCCTAAAGCGCGGCCGGATCCCTAGTCTACCGTATAGGTGACCTCGGCACCTCCACCTCAGCTGCACGCGGATGAGGTCAGGACACCTGACATCACCCAGGATCAGTGCTTTATCTGAAAAGCACTGTCGCACTTAATGGCTACTGCGAAGGACTCCTCGTCACCCTGTCCAGGCGGCTGCAGTGTCAGAGTCAGGCCACCAGACAGTGAGCAGAGCCGTAATGGCAGGGCATGGGTCCCACCGACATAAGACCTCCGTCCTGCCCTCCGCTCTCACTCTATAAATACCCCACGCACTCCCAACAAGTAAACACACTGTTCATTCTCATATACCATTATCTTTTTTCCTTCTCATACTAACTTAATCGTCGGAAGTGATACCAGGGAGAAGGGCCCCGCCATCCACTTCGGACACGAGAATACCCCTCACTTCATCTCAGAGAGGTCTGATTTAGGTCGGTCCATCTATCCACCAAAAATCACCTCTTCAATTGGCGCCGTCTGTAGGAAACGAGATAGCTAAAAAAAAAAAATGAGATCCACGCGCTCCAGAAGCGGAAGAGTTCCCTCAACTGGGGCTGGGCAGACCTCGGGAGCCCAGCAAGAGCACATCTCTGAAGAGCCAGGGTCCCAAAGGACCCAACCCCATAATGAGGACGCCATCGCCAAGATGGCCGAGTTCGTATCAGACAACCCTAACATTTTTGAAGAGCTAGGAAGGTACCTCAAAAGACAGGGGAAAGAAAAGGCCGAGTCTTCCAAGAGAAGGCCGACGAAGTCTCCTGAAGTGCCCTCAGGAGAAGACTCCGACGAGGGGCGCCTCTCTCGGAGTACCTCCAGGCGCGCCTCCTCCAAGGCGACCTCTAAGATTGCCTCCATCTCCCGGGCATTTTCCCGAGGACTGCTAGGGAAACGCGCCGAGGATCCACCTCGGCGCCCCGGGGGCCTAGCTACTGACTACATGAGGGCTCCGCCCTTCACTGATGACATCAATGGGGAAATGGTGCCCCCAAACTTTAAGCTTCCAAATTTGCACACCTATGACGGCCGAGGTGACCCCGAGGATCACCTCCGCGCCTTCATCTCCGCATTCCGACTCTACTGCGTCCCCGACGCCGTGATCTGTCGGGCTTTCCCCATCTTCCTACACGGGACCGCCCGGAAGTGGTTCTGGAGTTTAGAACCAGGGAGCATTTCCTCCCTGGATGAGCTGATAGACCGGTTCATCCACCGCTTCGTGTCGTCTCGACCAATAACAAAGACTTCAGCTTACCTCTTGAACCTGCAACAGGGTAAGGGCGAGTCACTTCGCTCATACGCCCAAAGGTTCAATGAGGAGAATGTACAGATACCTGACCAGAACGAGCAGGTAACTATCGCTGCCTTCACCAACGGGTTAGTGGCAGGGATCTTCAACACAGAAATCCATCGGCAATACCCCCGTACACTACGGGAGCTCTGGGAAAGAGTGGACCAGGGAATCCGAAGTGAAGATGTAAATCGCATGAAGCGAGAAGCCCAAGCATCTCGTACGGGGCAAGATCCCCGGAGGAGGAAAGACACTGGCCGAGGTGAGCCAGGCCCAAGTGGCACTTCAAACCAACCCCGAGACCGCCGAAGTGTCTTCGACCGGATCGTGAAAGGCAGATCGTCCACCTCGGACGCCGAGCTGACGCCCCTCAATTCGAGCCGGACCCACGTCCTGGCTGTGATGAGGCAGAATCACCTCGGCCGCAACCCTCCCGAAATTCCGGGGAGGAGAGATAAGAGGAACTCGAACCTCTACTGTGCCTACCACCGTGATGTAGGACACGAGACTGAGGACTGCAATGACCTGAAGCGGGAAATCGAAAATTTGATCCGGCAAGGATACCTGAAGCAATTCGTCCGCAAGGATGGAGGCTTCAACCGAAGCGTCTCCCACCGGGAGAACCGGGGCCCCCGCCGAGACGACCGACGGGACACGAACATGCATTGCCGAGGTCTCGAAGACCGTAGGGAGGACAAGCAGCCCCCACGCGATGGCTCACCGGGCTACGGCCCCAACATCGCCGGGGTGATCAACACCATCGCGGGAGGACCAACGGGAGGAGACAGCCAGAACTCCCGGAAGCGGACCTACCGCCAGGCCGAGATGGAGGTGGCCGAGCCGAGCTCTCGGCTGTCCGAGGTCATCACCTACGGCCCCGCTGACCCCGTTCCTGCGGCCTCCAGCAATCATGAAGCTCTTGTGATTGAAGTCCTCACCAACAACTACGTAGTCAAAAAGGTCTACGTAGACCCCGGAAGCTCGGTAGACGTCTTGTACTACCGAACTTTCGAAAGTTTGAAGCTGACCAGGGAGCAACTCACTCCTGTCAGAACTCCCCTCGTGGGATTCGGGGGACACGTCGTCCACCCGGAGGGCATGTTGACCCTGATGGTAACAATCGGGCGTCATCCACGCTGCCGAACTGTGCCTGTCAGTTTTGCGGTGGTCAAAGCAGACTCCCCCTACAATATGCTGATAGGCCGGCCCACGCTCAATGCCTTGAGAGCCGTATACTCCACCTACCACCTGAGCTTTAAATTCCCAACATCTGCGGGGGTGGCCGAGGTGAGCAGCGATGTGGGCGCCGCCCGGGAGTGCTACCTCGCCACCATTCAAGCAGCAGTCACCCCCCGGCCCTCACCGAGGTCAGAAGAAAAGAGGCCAGCGGTCCTCTCCATAGACTGCATCGACCCTCAGAAGGCAGAAGAGCCCAACAGGCTGGAGCCCGGGGATGAGGTGGAACTGGTGGTAGTGGATGAAGCGAAACCTGACCAAGTGGTCCAAGTAGGGGCTGGACTCCCCTCACCCCTGAAAGAAGAAATGATCTCCCTGATCAAAGACCACCGAGACGTCTTCGCGTGGTCCGCGGATGAAGTGGTCGGAGTGCCACCCGAGCTCATGACTCACCAACTCAACGTTGACCCACAGGCCCGACCTGTGCGACAGAAGCGAAGGCACTTCGGCCCCGAACGTAGCAAGGCCATATCGGATGAGGTCGACAAGCTCTTGCCGGCCAAGATGATCCACGAGGTCCAATATCCCACCTGGATGTCCAATCCAGTCATGGTCGAAAAGGACACCGGTGGATGGAGAATGTGTGTAGACTTCACCGACCTCAATAAGGCCTGAAACCCTATTTCTTGGCTCATCCCATATCCGTCAGGACCGACCAGCCTCTCCGACAGATACTGGTTCGACCCGAGGCCTCCGGGCGCCTCACCAAATGGGCCGTCGAGTTAGGGGAGTACGACCTGTCGTATGAGCCGCGCACCGCCATAAAAGCTAAAGCCTTAGCCGACTTCTTGGCCGAGCTCACCTTCACGGAAGGTCCAGAGTCCACCTCTGTCTTTGCCGAGGTGTCCACCCCATCCCGGTGGACATTGTATGTAGATGGATCCTCTAATGGGGATGACAGCGGAGCTGGGCTACTCCTGGAAGGACCTCAGGGAGAAGTGTGCTCTTACGCCCTCCGCTTTGGCTTCCCAGCTACCAATAATGAAGCCGAGTACGAGGCCTTAATTGCTGGACTCCAGCTGGCCCGCAGGCTCGGTGCACAGCAAATTCACGTCCGCAGTGACTCCCAACTCGTTGTACGCCAAGTTCTTGGTGAATACGAGGCCAAGGATGAGACCATGCAACGGTACCTCTCCAAAGTTCACCAACTCACCGCGTACTTCGAGTACTTCGAAATCCAAAGAATACCCCGGTCCCAGAATAAGCGAGCCGACGCCTTATCCCGGCTGGCTTCTACGTCATTCTCCGACCTCAACAAAACTGTCTTGGTGGAAGTCCTGAGTGAACCAGGATACGTGGAAGAGGTGGCATGTCCCGTGCACTCTGAAGAAACCTGGATGACCCCGTTCATCCTTTTCTTGGATCAAGGAGCCCTCCCCGAAGACCGAGCCGAGGCGAGAAAAAATACAACGCAAGGCGGCTCGGTACGCTCTCCGCGATGGAGAGCTGTACAAACGTTCCTACCTCGGCCCCTGGCTGAGGTGTGTCACTCCCGAGACAGGACGCCACGTCCTCCACGAGATCCACGAGGGCTTGTGTGGAGCTCACGTCGGCCACAGAATGCTAGCCAAGAAGGCTCTGCTTCTTGGATATTTCTGGCCCTCAGTTCGACAAGACGCCCAGGACCTCGTTCTCGGCTGCCCTTCCTGCCAAGTCCACGCACCCGAGTATCACCAGCCCGCAAACTTCATGATTCCCATCACTTCACCTTGGCCGTTTGAGCAATGGGGGACAGACATCATAGGTCCCTTCCCCAGGACCGTCGGCGATTATACCTTCCTGGTAACCGCGGTGGATTATTTCACCAAGTGGGTTGAGGCCGAGCCTCTAAGGACCATCACTGGGCTGGCAATTCAAAAATTCTTTTGGAAATGCGTCGTCTGCCGCTTCGGCATTCCTCAGGTCATTATCTCGGACAATGGAAGACAATTTGCCGAGAACCCCTTTAAAGCTTGGTGCACAAACCTTGGCATCAAACAACATTTCACTTCGGTAGGCCACCCCCAGGCCAACGGTCAAGCAGAAAACTTCAACCGAACTCTCTTGCATGGCCTCAAGACCCGACTACACCGAGTTGGGACATCTTGGGTCGAAGAACTCCCCAGTGTCCTGTGGTCTTATCGGACCACGCCGAGGTCAGCCACGCAAGAGACCCCATTCTCTTTGACCTACGGAGCCGAGGCTGTCATCCCTGCCGAGATCCTTACCCCCAGCCCTCGGCTAGCAGCCTATGCAGCCGAGGTGAACGACGAAGAAAAGCAGCTGGATCTCGACCTCGTCGATGAACGAAGGGACCTCGCCTCAGCCCGGATAGCTTCCTACAAGAACACACTGGCACACTATTACAATGCCCGCGTCAGACACCGTAGATTCCAGCCTGGAGACTTGGTTCTGAGGAAAAACTCAGTCAGCCGAGCTGAACCACAAGGGAAACTATGCCCGAAATGGGAAGGCCCTTACCGAGTTGTGGGATCTAACCTTAAGGGATATTGTAAACTGAGCTACCGAGATAGCTCACTAGTGCCGAGGTCTTGGCACGCCGAGAACCTCAAAATGTATTATGCTTGAATGTTTAATCAAGTTATGACTTCGAATTTTATGTTATTTTTTAACATCGGTATTGCGCTATTAAAAAATAAAGGGGGACAAGTAAGGGACGAAGTCAAAGCAAGAAATTAAAGCGTTGAGATGAAAAGAAGTAAACTTTCATTCAACAGAGGAGCGTTACAAAAAATACAAGGCCGAGGTCGGAATGCTACTAAGCACTCTCCACCTCGGCCACCCCTTTAAAGCCCACGAGCCTAGACCCCAGTCTCGGCTCCATTCCCCGTCTCGGCTCCCTCCTGGGCAGCCTTCTCTCCGGACTCTCCTCCGCCGGGGTGAAGTTCTTCTCCATGCTCTTCGCCGATGTCCCCTCCGGCTTCGTCTTCCCCAGCTTCTTCACCCTCCTCGAACACTTCGTCGAGTTCAGACAGCCACTTGTTGAACTCGTTCTGGACCTCGGCCAAGTTCCTTCCGGCCTGGATGCCCTCGGCCATCCGGTCGTACAGCTCCTGGGAGTCCTCATTGTAGCTGGCATGGCCTCTTAACGACTCCAAGGCTTCGGAGGGGAGGTGGGCTGCGGCCGCGTCCACACCCGACGTGAAGCCGAACATGAAGTTTGGTGTGAGCAGTTGGCCGAGATCCTTGGTTAAGGCCTCAGACCTCCGAAATGCATCCACTGCCGAGGCCCCAACACTGTTGAGGGCTTGCTCATGAGACTTCTTCACCTCGTCCCCCCTCTTCTGCACTTCTTCGAGGGCCGATCTGAGACTATTCATTGTGACCTCGGCTTCCTCACCCTTAGCTTCGGCCTCCTTAAGCTGTCTTTGAAGCTCGGCCTTCTCAGACTCGGACACCGCCAATTTCTTCTCCAACTTGGAGATCTGATTTTGCAGCTTGCCGGTGTCCTGCTCCTCGACCAGAGCACAGTACCGGTGTGTCATCTCGGCCACAAAGGCTGAGGTGGAAGCTGTGCTCACCATGAGGCTTTGAACCATCTCAGCCGGGGTCAGCTTCTTCATAAACTCCAAATCCCTTGGCAGGGGGGAGTGCATTACTAGCTCTTGGGCAACCCGAGGATGGCTGCACCTGTCGTTGGCTGAAAGTTTCCAGTTCGGACACCAGTGCCCGGCGGGGTGTGTCTTTTCATCCACGGAAAACACCGGGGGGCTATGGAAACGATTCCATAGCGAGGTCCCCGAGACCGCATTGACCGGGGGCTTCAACTGCTTGCCTCGGCCATGAGGAGGTGAAAGTGCCGTGACGACTCCAAGGGGCACTCCCTCTGGCACGGACGAGGTGGACCCCGTAGCCGCGGTGGCCGAGCTGCTTTGGCCAGCCGTGGTGGGAGTGCTTTTAGCCGCCGAGGTCTTGGCAGCTTGTCCTTGTGACTTCTTCTTCGGCGGAGGTGCCGATGTCTCACCGGAGCTCTTCCTCTTCTGCCTTTTGGCCACTTCGGACGAGCCAGACACGACGATGTCGGACAGTTTAGTCACTGCACAAGAAACAAATATTATCATATGCCTTAGCCGAAGTGAAAGCGAAGTTATGAAAGAAAATTACAAGGAATCTTAAGTTTGGTGGAAGTGAAGGGAGTTCTGTCAGGACTGAGCAAAGCTCGACTGATCCCCCCGTCAACTAGCACGGCTTCGGGGTAGTCCAGACTGTATATCCGAAGTCCCGACCCCATCAGCTTCTGGAAATCCTCCTCCTTGGCATCCCCAGCGGAGGGATCGGCCTTCGCTTTGATTGGCCTCCACCAGAAGCCCCTGGGGAAGTCCACTTCGGACACAAAAAAGAAGTCGCGTTTCCAATTTTTGATCGAGCTGGGAGAACCGATCACCAACTTCGGAATGGCATTGTTCCGGTTGCCAACATAAAACCATCCCTTATCCGTCCCGTGCGCCTTGATGGTATAGCATCGGCGGAAGAGGTCGACAGAGGGAGTCACCTCCTGATGTCGACACAGCATCTCGAACCCTACGATGATGCGGACCGCGTTCGGGGTGAGTTGGGTAATCCTCACGTAGAAGTGACGGAGCAAGTCCCTGAAGAACCTCGAGGTGGGCATCCTTAGCCCGGCCTCTAACTGCTGGACATAGATGGCCACCATGCCCAAGGGGGGCTTTTCGGCTGAGTCATTCGCCACGGCCGGTAAAATCTCGTACCCCGACCGAAAAGTGTACTTGTTCATCACCTTCACGGCCCGATCTCTTCCGATGCGACTTCTAAACCTCGGCATCTTGCCGAAGTCGATGATGGCTGTGTCCTCCGGAGTGGCAGGCTCCAGTGCGTCCTCGTCGTGTGGTATCCCGACGCCGAGCTCCTCGTCGTAGCCCACCTCGGAACCACCCTCGCTCATCTCGGACGACTCCAACTCCGAGGCTGCCCCGCTGGCTCCCGCCTCGGTTGATCCCTTCTCAGAACTCGGGCTCGACCCATCCGAGCTGGACGTCGTCGCTTCTCCCCCAGGTTCCGGCCTCACCTCGGTCAGGTAGCTCGGAGTCACGGTCTCTCTATGGGTCTTAGCCGTTTTGGCCATGGGTGAAAGACGAAATAAGAAAGAAGAAGGGTACTTACTATTGCCTACGGAACTGGACGAAGTGGATGACCTCGGCTCTGATCTCGGCTACTAGACTGATCTCGGCTGATAGAACTGACCTCGGCTACGCTCACGAACTTTGCAAGTCTCAGATGAAAGTGAAAGGTGTGAGTAGTGCGGTGAGGGGGACCCCCCTATTTATAAAGGTTTGGGGGGAATCCGAAGAGGCGGTAAGAATGCGAAAGGACGGCCACGTTCGAATTCAAAACACCGCGCCTCCCTCTCTCCTCATTAATGCCCCGTCCTTTTACCTGACACCCTCTGCACGAAACGTCCCACTACTTCACGACGCGACGGTTACCAGTGACCACATCCTATCAGCTGACATGCCCACGTGTCACGTCCCCGTATCTTCCGGAGCAGTTTCGGGACTCCGACTCTTTACGACTTCGGCCAAGGAAGCCTCGGTACCTCCCTGGCCCGGAGCTCCCGAGGCTTGGGGGGCTTATTGAGGGTGCTCACCTCGGCAACCCCGTGTGTCCGAGGTGAACTCACCTCGTCCCTCATCAGAGCTCATCCGTGTCTTGGGCATATCCCCTAAAGCGCGGCCGGATCCCTAGTCTACCGTATAGGTGACCTCGGCACCTCCACCTCAGCTGCATGCGGATGAGGTCAGGACACCTGACATCACCCAGGATCAGTGCTTTATCTGAAAAGCACTGTCGCACTTAATGGCTACTGCGAAGGACTCCTCGTCACCCTGTCCAGGCGGCTACAGTGTCAGAGTCAGGCCACCAGACAGTGAGCAGAGCCGTAATGGCAGGGCATGGGTCCCACCGACATAAGACCTCCGTCCTGCCCTCCGCTCTCACTCTATAAATACCCCACGCACTCCCAACAAGTAAACACACTGTTCATTCTCATATACCATTATCTTTCTCGTTCTCATACTAACTTAATCGTCGGAGTGATACCAGGGGAGAAGCCCCGCCATCCACTTCGGACAAGCAAAGGTATACCACCTCATCTCAGAGAGGCCTGATTTAGGTCGGTCCATTTACCCACCAAAAATCACCTCTTCACTATACGAAGTTGGTTTCTCACTTTATCCATAGCCTTGTGCAGAACTAAGCAAATCTTTATCAAAATATTAGACCCAAAAAACACCATACATGCGCAAATAGTTCTAGATATGTCTTGGTTTAACTATGAATATAGCAAATGCAACAATTTAAACAAAAAAAAGGCCCTTCTAATCAATAATTTTCTATGAAGGTGCTAAAGTTATCCAAAATACAGGATACACATAGAAAGCTAAAGCAAGTAAAAGCAATATTAACTTTTCACATAATTGAGAAACCACTAGAGTAGCAAGTGGCGACAACTGTGGTTAAACTAATTTTTTCTACAATCGCTGCCAAAAAAAAATGTAACAAATACTTAGCAATGCTGATAGAATAGTTGGAAAATAAAACAATCTATGCCTTAACCAGAAGTGCGCAAGTTTAAACAAGAAAAAAATCAGTTATTTTTGCTCAATAATCACTGTAGCCAGACATCATGATTAAAAGAAATATCAAGCTGTCTAAGTCATGAGCACAAGTGCATAACAAAAATGATTATCATCACACAGACCAAAGAGATGCACGAAGCAACCAATGCACTAAAGCTTTGGAAACTTTCCTATTGAAAGGATTGACGGATGCAATATCTACAACTGGTATGAAAACTATGTGCATTCAAAAGCCTAACACCAATCGTCTGCTAATTTGACACTCCCCTCAGCAATCAAGCATAAATAAGGCAGATATCAAATGAATCAAATAAAAGACTACAACAATCTGTGCGTACTGCAAGCAATTAAGTAAAGGATACTCATAACTTGGCAATTTTACAAATCCAATTATCTACACTTCGCAAATACTTTTGTATTCGATCCACCAATTGCATTAGAACCAGTGGACACAAAGTAGCCAAGTAATTAGATTTAAACTTGACTTTTGACTCCTTGAGAAAAAACTTTGATCATTTAGTAATTTTGGTACTCAAACTTTAGACGAAAACAAATCTGATTTCCAATTTTACAAAATTTAAACATATTTGGTCCACAAAAATTTTTTCAAATTTTGACTAGAAAAAATTTACATGCTATCACATGTATGGTAAAGCTTCAGAGTAATGCTGAAGAAGAAGGCTGAAAATCCTTCTGCTCAAAGAAGAGAAAAGGAATCTAAAAATGAAAAAAGGGAGGAAGCTGGAGATAGGGTGTTTCAATGTTATCATTGCCGTTTTCAGTGTTCTCCTTCTATTGAGAAACTGAGGCGGCATTACATTGATTTGCCGAAGAGGTATATGCGGGTCCTGGATGAGCATTACGGATCCGGGAAGAAGAGATCAAAAAACAATCTGGATAAATTGAAAGAGTGCAGCCATTGTGGTAATCTGTTTGACAAATCACGGCTGGATTCTCACGACTGTAACCGTCAACTTAAGCTTGGAGGAGTTGCATTTGATGCCTCCTACTATGGACTCAATGAAGATGACAGCTTAAAGGCTCCAAGCTGAAGCCCAAGGGACAAGCACAAGTCAAAGCTAGAGCCACAGCCTTCAAGTCCAAAGCTAGAGCCACAGGATGAGTAACTAGGATTCTTACCGATAGACTCTAGAGATATTTTGTGTTGGATGATAGACTCTTATCTCTAGGAATAGATTAGGAGTGGCTGATATTTTGTGGAAAAAAACAAAGATTAGGAGTGGCTGATTTTGTGTGAACTCTTTATTACATGTTACCTGATTGCACTACGCTCCCAAATCTATGCAGAAGGGACGAAAGAAACATTACAAGTTTTTCACTTTTTACCGCTATTAAATGGGGTCATGCATACAAAAAAAAAAAAAAGACAGACGAGGAATAGATGCCTCTCTCAAAACAGCAATTTCATTCCCAAGCTTAACCATTTCTTCCCAACCTTACCGACTTCATCTCAACCTTAGCAACTTCATATACCTCTTACACATAATTGTTTTCTGTTGTTTTATACTACTTCTTGATTATCTAAGGTTGCTAGATTCTATTCTGATAATTTTTCCCCCATCTCTCTCCTTATCATCCTTCTTTAGGAGATTGAGATTAATTTATTGGGTTCAAGTCACTTGAACTACTCTCCACCTTACTTATCCTCTTAACATAAACAGTTGAACCATGAGCATGATCGATTACTTTGTTCCAATAATACCTCCAATCACGATCTAAGCAACCATCGCTACCGCCCAGTTTTGGTACAATGAAGGAATTCACATTAAAGATGTTACAATCATGCTCCCAAATTCAATCGTCAATCTTCAATCTTTATAAGGATACGTGGATAAAAAAATTAGAAGGATATTATATGAAGTGAATCCAATTTTTGGGTTAAGAAATCATTCCCTCAAACAATTTTTACTAAATGAGTCTCATCTTTAAATTTTAACTAATCGGTACTCAATCTTGTCCGTTCCAAAAAAAAGTTAATGAATAAATACTCAATATTTTTTTTTGTAGCAGGAAAAGGTGAGATTTAAGAAACGGAATGAAAAGGCAGATTTGAATAAATACTCACTCTTTTGAAACTAACCCTTCCTCTAATTGCTTGCTTGACAATGTATTAGAATATTGTCAGGAAGGTGCAAAACCTTGTGTGGATTAGTATTCTAACAAATGGCTGGTTATCACCTTTTGTGGATTAGTATTCTAACAAATGGCTGGTTATTTGTGTATTCGAACCATATATGGTGTAACGTGAAAATTGCTATAGGATAGTATGGTTTTCTCGTAGCATGAAAACTGTTATAGGATATTATAGGTTTTTTAAAAATGTTTTTAGTATGGGAGAGGAGAGGTGAGGTATAAAACATGAAGTGGGAAAAGGGGATTTAAAGTCAAATTTTCTAACTTTTGAATTTCAATCCTAATTATTATACCAATGCCCAACGACTTAGGCTCCGTTTGATAAAACTGAATTTGAATTCTGAATTCTGAATACTGAAACAATTAATTTGTTGAATATTAAGCACTGAAAAGAGATATATGAATATCTGAATCTTAATGCTGAACATATTTATATTGTTTGATAAACATTTATAACTTAATGCTTAATAAGCTAAATTGTACAATTTTGCCTTCTATCTTTTAATCCAAAAAGGAAATAGAACCTATGATTTAATTAGTTTAAAATTGTTAGGTATGAAAATGACAATATTTATTTTTAAATCAAAGTAATATAAAAGAAGAAATATATTATGGAAAAGTCCAAATATCGGTGCAAATATATTTTTAAATCAGAGTTTGATAAGAAAAGTCCAAATATAAGCAAAAGGAAGCTACAATAAACAAGTTTTAAATTCACACCAAATTATATAGAAATTTAATTACTTCAATGGAAAAATGTTGACGCTACCTTGGAAATAATGAATTTGAGATCGGTGAGTACGGTAGCAATAAAAAAAATTGGGAGGAAAAAATGACAAAATTATAAAAGAGTAGAAAGATGGAAAAAGATGAGTAGACAGATGTGAGTAGCATGGAGAAATTGTAAAAAAGTCATTAAATAGGGAGAAAATAGAAGTAGAAAGCCATTAGACAGAGAATGTCTGGTTGTTTAATTAGATAAAGATTTTGGATAGAGAATATTAGGTTGTTTAATTAGATAAGGATTTTGAATATAATTAACAAACAAGGATAGATTTGGTAGATAAGATAAAGTAGTTGAAGTAAATCTCTTGATTCTTATCAAATTAAACATTCAATTACGATTCTTGTGCTGAAAAAAATACATTCAAATTCAGTACCACTTAATAAGTTAAGCAGAAAAATTTTTATTTATCAAACACCCAAAACATCTGAATGTTTGAATGAATTCAGTTTCAGCACTTTTTTATGTTATCAAACAGACACTTAGAGTACTATGGTTAAATTGATTCATGGTTCTTATATGGCGTAACATTGAGACTATTATAGGGTGTTATGGAACACTAGCTGCCCTGGTCCTTCATAAGCAATATGGTGTGGCATTAAACCTATTATAGTGTAACAATAGTGTTGATGGAATAAAAATCAAAGATTAATTCCACATTTGTTATTGAGTCACATAAAACTCTGCAGTTTCTTTTCTTTCGCGCAGTCAATTAATGCTTAAAAGTGTTAACTTTTATCTCACGTTTTAAACTTATAGTTATACAAAAGGATAAAATAGTCTAATTATATTGAAAAAATTACAAATTCATGAGAAACTCTAACTTATATCAGTTAGTTATCCCTATTACTACGTAACTATGAAATAATCATTATTATTAGGGAAAATCGTCCAAAACGTCCCTCATATTTTGTAAAATGACTTTTTCGTCCCTCACTTTTAAAAGTGTAATTTTATGTCCCTTACATATTCATATCGATCAAATTTAGTCCCTCACTAAGTTTCCGATCATTTTTTGGCTGGAATCCATCACGTGCAAGGCACGTGATCATTTTTGAAGGGTAAATTTATCAAATTATATTTTACATATCTGATCTATAGTCCTCCACATTTTATAAAACAAATTTTTTCGTCCCTCACATTTTATAAAATAATTTTTTTATCCCTCACATTTCACAAAATGAATTTCTCCATCCCTTACATTTCAAAAAATAAATATTTCCATCCCTCACTAATTATGTATGTGAGGGAAACCCTAAAAAAAAAAATGTGTGTGAATACATTTTGTTTAAACACATGTATATGTCTATTTGATTTTGCTTAATAATATGAATAGCATAAATATATGTATGTGTCTATTTAATTTCACTTAACAATACGAATACCATATATTATATGTGATCATTTGATTTCATCTGGTATTAGCGAGTAAATAATCTTGCATTCATTGTCAAGTTGGCCAATAAAGCTATTTTCAGTCAAAATACAATAAGAATATACAAATTAAGGTTCTATTGGTAAATATTTGTCATAATCATACAAAAAGAGAAGATAGCCCACAAGTTGGGCCCAATTACATACATGTGTTTATGCTATTATCATTAAGCAAAATCAAATAGATATATACATGTGTTTAAAAAAATGTATTCACACACATAATTAGTGAGAAATGAAAAATTCATTTTTTGAAATGTGAGGGATGGAGAAATTCATTTTGTGAAATGTGAGGGATGAAAAAAATCATTTTATAAAATGTGAGAGACGAAAAAATTTATTTTATAAAATATGGAGGACTATAGATCAGATTATGTAAAATATAATTTGACAAATTTACTCTTCAAAAATGATCACGTGCCTTGCACATGATGGATTCTGGCCAAAAAATGATCGGAAACCTAGTTAGGGACTAAATTTGTCCGATGTGAATATGTAAGGGATATAAAATTACACTTTTAAAAGTGAGGGATGAAAAAGTTATTTTACAAAATGTGAGGGACGTTTTGGACGATTTTCCCTTATTATTATCATTACTATGTAAAAAGTACCATGAGTCTTGATAATTTGGAATCTAAGTGTAAGCATTTGTTATGATCTTAGTTTTTGTTATTCTAATTTTGCCCATATTAATTGATGATTAAAGTTTCATATGATACTCTTTTTAATTTTTTATGATGATTAAAATTCATTATATCATATCTATTGATTTAGAATAAAATAGTGGTTGATGACAATAAGTATTAGAAACTAAGTAGGATCTGGTCTTAGTTTGACATACTACTCTCTATGCCACTCACCAGTTCTCTCTACTTTTTATTTATTCTCAACTTTCTCTCAACTATTCATCCTTCATAGGAGGGAGATCCGGAGCCCAAGTCAAAATTTCTTTTCCTCTTCCTCTTTCTCCGATTTTGTTTTCTATTTAATAAAGTCTCTCCTAGAGTATTATAGTAAGGATTTTCTCTCTCCTAGTGTTTACTAGAGAGAGTCTATATCTCTTATATGCTATTACTAGTTTCTTTAAAAAAAAATATCCATTTTTATTTTCACATACTTATTTTTTTTAATCAATTGTCAAAGTTTAAAATCAATTTCTATGAAAATAATTTTTACAAATAATTACCACTTTTATCATTATTATCTATACACAAATAGAGTCTGCGTTATTTGCCTATTTGGTACTTCCATGCACTTAAATTAAGGGGGAAAAAAGGAAAGAAATGGGTGAAGCTTCAGAGAAAAACTATGAAGAATTTGCCAGAATTATTGGCAAAGCTTACATATTTGATTAGAGCAATGCTGTAAAGACAATGTACAGTTTCAAATCCCAAAAGATTTTATTCAATTCTCTAATCCCCTTAACTGCCACTTGTGACAATGCCTGTGTCTCAATGACTTCACTTCCATGATATACAAATGAAGAGTAATTTGGGATTCTTTCAACAAATGTCAGAAGAAAAGACATAACAAATGCACTGCTCTTAAACAGGGAAAGAAGGGAGCAATACTATCTAAATGACTTGTTAATAGTCATCATAGGCAGTTCGAATCCAAAGTTATTGGGATATAGTTAGTATTTCAAACATTTGCCAATGATGAGAAGAAGATTGACAAAAATAACCACATGTGATTTCCAATGTCAATTTCCAGTAACATTTCAATATCACTTCTATATTTATGTCAAATATCCTATTTATTTAACTTGTCATGTACTGTTTATTTAAATTTCTTCTACCATCACGTGATAAGTGGGATTGGCACTGAATTTGGCACCGAGTAATGGCACAGAGTATCCCAACTGAAAAATAACAAAACAAGCCAGTATGGTCACCTAAAAGAGCAGCAGAGAAAGTTCTTATTTCTGCATCAATCACTAGAATGTCTGGATCAGCAAGTTTTAAGGCAAATCATTTTGGGGGTTTTCTGAAATCACCACGTACAATAAAAGTACTCAATTCGTTGCCAACCATCCACATAAATGGTTCTTTCATGAATTTTGTATTAGATGTATCCCACAAGAAAAGATCCCCTGTGACCATATCACTACTAATGCATCTTAGGATGCTGAAATCAGACAGCTTTGCAGCACTCTTAAAAGCGACACGACCCAATGAAACAAAACCAGGCGGAGCCTGAGGCAGCCAAAAAGATATAGTATCCGCCCCTCTATGTTTCTTCAACTGTCCAACAAGTTGAAAGTCCAAAGGGGGTTTATACAGCTTCTCTCCAGAATCATGGAGGACCACGCAGGTATTTTGATCCTTGTACCTTGAAAACAGTCATGAAACATGAGCAATGTCCAAAAAAAAAAAAAAGAGGTAAGGTGCAAAAAGAGAAATCTTCAAACGAGTATTCTTCAAGCATCAAGTGCAGACAGCTATGTAACGGAGTCATGAAATCATACAAACTTCTGATCCACTCAACGTGTTTTTTTGTGGTTATCTTGTCTGAGGCTCCACTTTGCCATGTTGACAACCATGGGATCATAAATTTTGTGCCGTTTCTGCGATGAAAAGGGGTTTCACTTTCTGATATTTTATTCATCACTCCACCATAAGGAGTCCAGAGTGCGAATGGTGAATCTTCTTCCCAAAATCTTTTCCATATCCCTACAAGTGCATATTCAGGGATGGGTTTTTTTACACAGTTTGACTTGGCTTCGAAGCAAGTCCTGGTGTATGATGACTTCCCCTGAAGCAAAATTTCAGGCGGTACATTCATCATTAAGCTGGCAATGTACACAATGATTTAATCCAGCTCATTTCAATAGAGTCTTCTTTTGCCAATCCCAGTTCAGGAAAGCTTTTATTCATTACTAGGAGGAGCATGTCAGCTCCTCCAAGGAATAAAGCATTGTAAGCAGTTTGTATAGTCCTCTTTCCATTCTGATTACTTGCATTTACGGGCTGTATGACGACTCTAAGGAATAGATCCTCGTCAACCTGATCTGTAATTCCTTGCCATCTGTAAAGTAATTTGGTTGCTCTTGTTCCAAAGTTCTTGGAACAGTGAAAACTGTTACAATTACCGGTACTGGAACCAACCGTGGTACCCAAGCAAGGAGAATTCTAAAGCTGCCTCCTCTGATAGCCCAAAACAGATCCTTTCCCATAGATGACCGATCAATAATGATTTTTCCGTTTGCATCAACTATTCGAGCATCAATCGCATTATCAGACCCAAGGCCACATTGCGCTTCTCCTGTTATGTGTCCCCCAACTCCTAAGCTCATGCAAAGGCCAGCAGGAAAAGCATGAGTTTTGCTTTTCTGCGCAATCCTATAATAAACTTCCCCAGTTGTGCACTACTGTCATCTATGCTAATGTTGATGGATCGAGGTTTGGCCAGATCGATCAATATAGATAGTGATTTACTTACAGAAGTGTAAGAGAGGCCTTCATAATCATGCCCTCCACTTCGGACTCTAAGCTGAATGCTAGCTTTTTGGCACAAATAACCGCTGATTGAACATGGGATTCAGCCAATGGTGAAAAAGCAAGATCAGGCTTGGGCTTGGATGGCCAAGCACCTCAGGTTTTGAGCAGTAGATCGGAGAACTCAGCTAAATGAAGCATTGTTTGGCGTTCAACAAGAGTTAGAGAACTGTATCGAAGGTTCAACATTGTGATTAACACAATGATAAAATTTATACAGAGTTGAATCTTGAAGATGCCATCTTCTTGAAGAAACTTGAAGATGCCATCTTCTTGTATTTCCTATGCTTTGTGCTCAGTCTAGGAAGGCTCGCTTAATATAACAGTTTCAAGAATACTGTCAAGTTGGTACTAGGGAATTGTCAAATAAAGCTAAAGATTGTAGGGAATCAACTTGCATATTGTTAGACATGAATACCCATGCAGCATTCTCTTCTTGATTTCGGTGATTGCACCAGAC
Source organism: Coffea eugenioides (assembly GCF_003713205.1). Lineage (NCBI taxonomy): Eukaryota > Viridiplantae > Streptophyta > Magnoliopsida > Gentianales > Rubiaceae > Coffea > Coffea eugenioides. The sequence goes on along the minus strand of NW_020863301.1, from coordinate 9,342 downwards.
TCTCCAGCACTGCCATTTGATTAACCTGATTACTTTCTGTATTATTTCAAACTTGGAACATCTTTAGTCTTCTTTTATGGTACTTTTTTCTTTTATTTCTTCCAGGTCTCAACTCTCAATTTTTTTTTTTATTATTTCAACTCTCAATTGTCAAAAGTTTCTTTACTTGGTTTTCTTTGTTTGTTAAAACATATTAAGAGAGGAGGCTCGGTAGGTTTTGGACGAATTCTTTCGAGTTTATTATAGATAATGTCATGGCATTATTATGTTTTAAGCTATAAAGTGTAGGGATTATAACCATTGTGACATGTATTTTAGAGATTACAAATTACATGTCAAGAGTTTGTGGCGTGTCTATTAAAAAAGTATAATGTTGATAAAAGGATTTGACTGTGGACCAATATTAGGTTAAAATTTTTTCCAACAGCAGCAGAGGGATGAAACTTAAGAAGCATGAGAGTAGGAGTGTGACGAGGGCTAGGAATTTTTCTTAATAGCCATTAAGAAAAATAGAAGAGAAAAGAACCTGTGTTTTTTGGTTCTTAGCTACACTAAGGGTGTATTTGATAAAAATGAAGTCTGAAAATTGAAATTTAAAATCTGAATCCACTAAATTATTGAATTGTTAAGTATTAAATCTAATACATTTTGAGTGTATATCACATCAAGTGATAAGTAAATAATTTATCATTTACTTTTAGGTGCAAGTTTTGCTTAGGAAAGTAGTGTTACTTAATTAATTCAGATGTTCAGTTTTTTGTTATCAAACGGGTCTAAACATATTAAAATCCGAATCTATTAAATTTAGATGTTGAACTGAATTATCAAACAAGACCTAAATTAATTGGCTGGACATTTAAGTTATTGGTGAAAGGATGGTCCACACTTGGGGATTTGGAGGCCATAGGGTGGTGGGGGTGGAAAGGGGGGGGGGGGGCCAAGATTGTGTGTGAAATAGTGTAAATGACTCTAATAGTTGCTTAACTTTTAAGGTTGATCTTATTTGATCTGTCAACTTATAAAGTCAATTGTAGATGGTACATCCAACCTAGATCTAAGGATCGTAATTTGGTTTCAGTTAAAACAACTTAATTTTTGTCCTTAATTCTGACACCTATAATGTGTGCTTTTCCTACTAGTTTTATATTAGAAGCCTGACTCCATTGCTTCAGCAGAAAAGGAAACTCAAGAACTGAAGATAGTTTCAGGATCTTCTATTGGGAAACTTCTCCTTGAATTTGAGGGCAAAGGCAGGAATGAATCTAGGCACACTTGACCATATAATATAATTCGCACCTGACTAATACTCTGTTGGATAACCCAATTCAACATTTAAAATTAATGAATTCTGATCTTAATATATTCAAGTACGTTTGATAACCAAAAATAGAATATCTAAATTAATTAAGTGACACTAAATTTCCTAAGCAAAACTTACTCTCAAAATTAAATGATAAGTGAAGCTATTCACTTATCATTTAATGTAATATACACTCAAATGCATCACATTTAATATTTAACAATTCATAACTTAATGAATTCAAATTTCATATTTCAATTTTCAAACTTTAATTTTATCAAATGCATCCCAAGATTCTTGTTAACTGCTGTTACAAGGTTATAGCTACTCTGTGTTACCTGTCCAGAACAGACACTCCCTGCAAACAATAACATTTTCAATTGTTGGGAATTTTGCGTGAAAATTACTATATTCCCTGTAGCATTAAGTTCATTCATTACATGCTCTGCATATTTCTCTGCAAGAATAGAAAATGAGGATGTTCTCATGAAGAGAGTTTTGAGTCTCCTGATCTAACCGATAGTGCTGCCTTTCTGTACATAAGGTCTTTCCAGGAACGATAAAACCTGATATTGGCATTGCCACCAAAAGATGGAAAAATTCCAACCCGCAGAGAATTGGAAATTCAGCATCTCTACCAAAACCAATTCGCCCATTAACCCAAAAATTCCAACTTCTAAGCAGTGCTGCGTTGTTTCTCAAGATTCTGAGATTCTGCTTAAGGTCTCTCTCAGATGGCAAAGGGTAAAAGGGAATGAAAGCTTCTCTTCTTATTTTGCTAACATTCCACACCATTGTCAAGGTACATGCTACAAACTACCTCAAATGACCCCGATCACCGAGTTGTACTATGAAGAAAATAGGCTAACTTGTAAGTCACTTCTACATTTCTACGTCTAATTCATGCAGTGTAGTAATATACCATCGCCTTAGGGAAAGGTCACAGTGGCTCTGCAATGGACAAATATGTAATCCTCCTTATGGACAGAAAATGAAACTAAGGAAACTTCACTTCCCGAATTAGGTCATACTGCACTTGCAGACCCAATTCCATGTTTATTTCATTATTAACCGCAATAATGCGAAAGGAAATAGTGCTTGTTTTTTAATCAAGTATCAGACATGTACCTGAAACCACAACCAGCACACCTGCCAGGAATAAACCAAAATACCATATACCATACACACTGAGGCGCGCACACACACACACAGAGACTGTTAATTAGGCAAATCTCATATACTAGATATCAACCACACAGGAAAGTGTGTACAAGTTTTAAGGTGTAGAGTCAATAAAATTCCAAGTTCCAGGATTATGTAATCTAAATCACCTTAGAACCACCAATTCCCTGTGGAACTAAAGGATTCTCTATTCCTGAATATTCAACAATCAAGTAGATCCATTTTGCAATTCTTACGAGTCTCCAGCCTGCAAATTCCAAAACATATGATAAAAAGTTACAAGTTCAGATTCAGAATGGTTGGATGCTTAGCATTTCAGAAATATGGTAAACTACAAGAAACCTCCATATACGTGTGCCTGTGGCTAATCCAAAACCACGATTAGAAACATTTATGAGAGGCAGAGATAAAAAAAAGTCTCAATAGAATGCAGACAGAAGTATAGGTAGCACTAGAACTGCGAATTGGTTTGCTGAAGATGCAGAACACCCCTAAATGCAAATAAATATGCGCTTGGTGCATATAACAAGGACAATTAAAAAACAAGGGATCAATGAAATACACGTCTTGAGATGTCCATAGTCATAAAAAATATGCAAGTCATAGCACTTCTAGGAGCAAATTTACAAGAAAAAAGAATGCCTAACGTATTCAGAGATAATTGAACATATGCCACCTGTGATTGTTTGACTTGTAAATATCAAGAATTCCATGTTGAAATAATCAGCGTTAATCTTCAAAGTCATCCAAGAGTTTAACTGGCAAAAACCTAGTTTAGAAATGGCCCAGAAAACCAAGACACTTGCCTCAGAATGAGAGCTCATTTTTGCTGAACAGGATGCAAAAGAGTCTTCATGCTCCTCTTCCTAATCAACATTAGAAGTCTACACTGCCATTTTCATATCTATTTTCTGGTGAGGATCATAACCTAGGAGAGTAAAATCAGCAGGCACAAAAGACTCTATATCTTTCTTCTGAGGATTGATTTTCAAAATCTGCAGACAAACGTCATTCAAAAAATACCAGAAAGACAAAGACACAAGTCAGCAAAACACCCATTTTCTGAATCTTTATCCCAAGTTAACAATACACTTGAGGAATAAACGCCAGCGAGTATTATCCCATACATGTGTGGTACTTACTGGGAAGGGTTTAGGTTGTTTTTGAATTTGATCCTGCAGAGGTCTGATGTGTGTGCGATACACATGTGCATCCCCAATAACATGGACAAAATCGCCTGGTAAAAGATCTGTAGAAGGAATCCATGAAATAACTTTGTAAATTACATTGCTAATGAAAACAAACAGACTTTTAAGAAGATGTCAAAAGATCTTCTCCCTTTCATTAATATCCAAAAGGACCCCCAGCATGAAATAATTCAAGAATTATGTTCCCTTTTCCCCTCCCCCCATGCCAAGGAAGCAGCACATGGACAGCCTGAAGATGGACTAACAAAAATTTTGAAAGGGCCGGTATCATTCCCTAAAGATGAGAAAAAGTTTTCCAGGAGTAGGCATTCTATAATACCGTAAAAGAGACTAAAAGTTCAAATGAAGAGTCGTCTGCCCCCTCCCCTCAGCCATCACCCAAAAATAGAATCCCTTATCCAAAAGTAAAGGAGCGCAAGTGGCCTTTTTTATGTCCAAGGCCCAGCCATTTTCAAAAGCAAAATGCACCTTGGGATTTTATTAGAATCTCACATGTAGTCGCCACTATCCAGGACATTAAAGACTAAAATATCACTAATCATTGTGCTTTCTACTGCCAAATCTCACCACAAACGTGAGCAATCATGCATGTAAACAGAGCATAAGATGCAATATTGAATGGAACACCAAGGCCCATGTCAGCAGAACGCTGATACATCTGGCAGGACAACTCTCCATTTGCAACATAAAACTGCAAAAAGAGTGGAAAGGATTGAGTAGAAGGCTAATAGCAACAACCAAGCAAGCATTTATATGCTAATGATTTACTGACTTGTGCAAACATGTGACAAGGTGGAAGTGCCATTAGCTTCAGATCAGAAGGATTCCAAGCAGAAAGTATAATCCGCCTGTCATCTGGATTATTTTTTATTTTTCCAATTACGTCCATCAATTGATCAAATCCTTGGCCAGTATAATCAGCATGCATGTCAGTATACCTGTATATCACAATAACAAGCAACCAAATAAAAACAACTAATTCTGTACCAATTATACAGGCAATAGTAGATTTATTAAAGATATCACCAACCTAGCACCAAAATGTCTCCACTGGAATCCATATATAGGCCCCAGGTCACCCTCTTCCCTCTCTGCCAAACCAATACTGAAACAGAGAAAAACTTGCATCAACCAAAACAAACACAGGTAGAAGAACAGAACACTGCAACTACCTGTCAAGGTAATCCCTTGATGCATTGCCATCCCATATATGAATCCCCTTTTCTTGTAATACCTGTAGAATGTACTAGATCAATATGCAGCATTTCGAAGAACATCTCAAGATATAAATTACAGAAACCATGTTATCCAAAGGTGTCATTCAATGATATCTAGTGTTTAAGGGATCAATAAGTGTAACTTTAGCATTGGGGTAAGAGAACAAGAGAACAAGAGAGTTACTTTAGCATTTGTTGAGCCACTAATGAACCACAAAAGTTCTTCAACAACACCTCGCCAAAATATTCTCTACAAAACCAGCCGCATAGGTCACATCTTTAAACAATAATGTAAACATGAGGTGATGCAAAGAAAAAGATAAGAAAGTCCGAATGATCCAAAAATCATGCCTTAGTGGTCAGCAATGGAAATGAATTTCGCAGATTGAACCTCATCTGCATACAATAACATCATATACGCAATTACTTTAAGACATCTGTCTGCAGAGAAAACTAGCAAAAATTGGATAAAAATCTTGCACTAATTCTTCAATACCTGACTACCAAATTTTGACATAGTACCAGTCCCGGTCCTGTCATCTTTTGCCGTGCCATTTAAGATTATGTCTTCCACAAGTCTCAGATACTTGTGCTCTTCATGCCTTTCAAAGATCATTTTAGGTAAAAAAGAGAATGTCTTAACTTCAATCTTAGCAATGTCCAAACTGTTGCCAGGAATTACGCCATTGGTCTGACTGATAGGTTCAACTCCTGAATTTCTCACACGGACATAAGTAGTAAAGGAGTGGCGGAGCTTGTTTTCAATAGATGGAAAAGACGAATACCAGGGCTGAAACTCAGAGGAATCAATAGCTGGGATAAAAGTATCACATTCAATATCAGCATCAATTTCAGTGATGTGGATAGCATCACATTCAGGAGCATTGAGGGATTCCCTACAGCATAAGTCAACGAATCAAAGAACTACATAGAATAAAACTGCAAATTACACAAGTAAAACAGAAAATCTACTCACTTCAAAATCTCGCCACCTCCAATAACAAACACTTTCTCAATTGACAGACAATAAGGAGATGCTGCTAACAGTTCCAAAGCAGATAGCAAGCTCCCACAGATTACAACATTCTCTGCAGTTGCAATGTCAAAACTACCCGACCGAGTCAGAACAACATTTAGGCGACCAGGAAGAGGACGGTGCTCCAAGGGAATACTTTCCCAGGTCTTTCTACCCATAATGACAGCATTCTTCTTGGTAGGATCAGATGTGGTCACAGTTATGTCCTTGAAAAACTTGAGGTCAGTTGGCAGCTTCCATGGTACTTTTCCATCCATGCCAATACCCATCTTACTAGTAACAGCCACCACAACTTCGTAAGTACGGTGCCGATCAGAAGGTGCACCAGCATTGCCATTAGAAAGGGCCGTAGAGGATTCACCGGACATGACTGAAGGAGCGCGCCAATGGCCCACGAATGATTAACTGCGAGCAAAAACAGAAACAGAACTCTTCCCAAAGGGTAATAAACCCTGAGATCAGCAAGAGCAAGCAAATGAGTTCATAGCATAACTAATCAGCCAGATAAACTACACGCCCGAGAGTTCATCAAACTGATAGCTAAATAAAGGTTCCCGAAAGCCAATCTCCGCCGACAAGTTTAGTAAAAATGATGAGAAATTGTAGAATGAAGGAATAACTGTGCATAGAAAAAGACAGAGAACTAACCAAAAAAAATTCCAAACAAATAGGCGGGGAGCTTAAGGAAAATGGATCCTTAGTCAAAAGGGTAAAAGAAACCCCGATCTTTCTTGGTCCAGGTCAAAGCCCACGATCAAATACAGAAATCAACAAACATTTTGTTTGGTAAAGCATTAAACAAGAAGAACGGAATGTACTATAAATCAATAAAATACATAATATAGAAAGAAAAAAACAAGGTATTCGTTTTTATCTCTGCAACCCACCAGAATTATCTGCACTAAAATATTAGTACTACAAATCTCGAAGTTATCAAATTATCCCTTCTCTAAGCTAAACAAATCAGCAAAGAAGAGGCCATTGTTAGAAAAAAAGCAAAGCATAAAACAAGTAAAACGGCAAAAAGCAAAAAGAAAAGGGGGAAAAAAACAAGAAAACACAATAAAAAACTAATCTTGAAGTTACCACTTCAGTAAAATCCTGTGTTTTTTCCTTAAATTAATAACAATGATGTGACATGAGCAAGACAACACGGGCATTATTAAAACATAAAACGAGCAAAAAATGGAAAAAAAAAAAAAGAAAAAGCTAAAAGAAGAACAGAAAATGCAGAGAGAAAAAGTACCAATCGGAGAGGGAAGCGTGAAATCACTGAAATGAAGGGAATCTTGGAACAGTTTGGGTGAAGAGAATGTTAGAAATTTTGGAGGAAAGAAGAGTGTGAAAGTGAAAAGGGGTCACTGTTGCTTCAACATTTTGGCGAATTGAAGTGGAAAAGCTAATTTTGGTCAGCCAAAGGAACCAACTAATGGCTGACCGAGGCAAGTAAACTTAGGCTGTGGGGGCGGGGGCAGAAGTGGGTGGCGTGGGGTGGGGATGTGTGGCTTGATTGGTTGGTGGGTGGGTTTTGAAGGAGGGAGTTCTGAGTAGTGAGTAGGAAAGGCAGGCAGGGGCAAGGGAGGGAAAGAAGAAAGAGAAATGGAGTTTTGGACAGATGGTCTAAGACTGTGACCCCACGACAATGCCACAAGAATAGCAAAAGTTTAAAAGCAAAAGCTTGTGTAGGCTCAGTCTATATGGGCTCACCTGTAGAGCGAATGGTAAAAAATTTGCTGCATCATTTGTTTGAGTAGAATAACGGTGAGAAATTCATTAGAAATGCAAAATAATAGAACAAATAAGACATTATTGATACTTGAGTAAATGGCCAATTTCGTCCCTAAATTTTTTTTTTTTTTTGTTGATGCCAATTTAGTCTTGAACTTTTATTTCTAATTAATTTGATACTTGAACTTATTTTGTAGTTCCAATTAAAGACCTCTACAGTGGCACCACTTCCTAAATATGATTCCTAATTAACTAACTAAATAGAGGTATTATAAAAACATCACTCACGAGACTGTAAAAAAAAAAATAAATCGTGTAAAAAATCGCTAGATAAAACTTTTAAATTATGTAAAAATCACCATATAAAACTTTGTAAAAGTTTAATCTTATGATTTTTTACACGATTTACTTGATTTATTACAACCCCGTAAATGACGTTCTCAAAATACCCCTGTTTAGTTGGTCAATTAAAAGTCATATCAGTTTTAGGGGCTAGTGTTGGTACGTAGGTCCTTAATTGAGACTGCAAAATAAGCTCACGTATTAAATTGACAAGGAATAAATGTTCGAGACGACTAAATAGGCACTAATGAAAAAGTTTAGATACAAAATTAGTCATTTTCCCTTGATACATAGGGGGAGGAATGAATTGAATGATTCATGTATAAAAGAATGTAAGTGGGAGATCCAGGGAAAAAATAAAAAAAAAATAAAAACATGTCTCAGACGTTGGTAGATAAGGCAATTTCAATTAATTCAAACTTTCAATTCTGAGCAGTGTGACACAGAATAAAAACCCAACAGTTGTTTGCTCACTTTTGCAAAACGATTGAAGAATGTGCAACAAGGACACCTAGAAACACACACGTCTGGAGCTACATAATACATGATTACCTGATGGTAGACATGATTATTCCACTGAAGATTGAATTAAAGAAGAAAATTAAAATCAACAAAAACAAAACAGATTAGTATTTACCTCTTTAAAAGCACTAAATATTCAGCTCTTTTATTCAATAAATAGTCATCTTTTAAAACAAATTATGCTCGAATAACCTATTTTTATTGCAATTTCCATTCATAATTAATAAAAAAAAGGACCTCAAGGTGCCCTAAAATAAAAAGTAAATTAAGAAAGTAGAATTTTAGTATCGTATTCAAAAATTTGTGTAGTACATAGCAAGAAATAGAAATTTGCAGCGATTGTGTAGTAAATCTAATTTCATTCATATGATCAAAGACCTAATTTCAACCATGGTTTTTTATACTAAAGCTAATCTCTTGTAAATGCATCAAAGACCTAACGCACATCATCAAATTTTGTTCAAAAACAAATTTCCTACTTTACAACACGATAAAAAAGTGAATAAAAGCAGATGAAAATCCCTGAAAAAAAACATCAAAACAAAAAAAAAATAATCAAAAAAAGTGAAACTTGAAGAATCTCGATCCTTACCCAAATTTTTGGAAAATTTTCTGAGCAAACAAATTCTCAGGTGTTCCCTGCAATGGTTTTGGTTCGAAGTCAAAGTGAAATTGATCGAAAGAAAATTGGAAAAACTCTCACAGCAAGAAAATTTTAAGAGAGAAAAATGGTGGTGGATTTTGAGCAAGGAACTTGATAAGGAGGAGAGAGAGAGATTGACATGGAGGGAAATTGAGAAATTTGAA
>NW_020863300.1:0-41107 GCF_003713205.1 Coffea eugenioides | reverse complement strand
TTCTGTTTTCTCTGAGATTGCGATTTTTGACCTTGAAGATGCAAGAACTGGGTGTTGGTGTCTTCATAGGAAACGTAGGTCTTTGTCTTAGAAACACCAAAAAATTTACCCCAATCCGATAAGCATAACTTCAGTTGTGACTGCCGAGAGATGTCAAACCTACTATGAGGCTATTTGTCTTTAAAACTAGTTTCTAACTTCTAGCTTTGATTTGGATGGTTGCACTGCTCGAATTGACTTGTAATTGAATAATATTGAGTCTAGTTGAATAGCTATTGTGTTGAGCTTGCTTATATGTTGAATTGGGCTGAGTTGAGGAAAATAATGAAGCCATAAATGGCTGAAAAATAGCTAAATACAAAGGGCATGCTGCCCAAATTTTCACTCGAAAGTTAGGCGTGTGTACTCGTGGTTTGAGCGATGATTTGAGGTCGAATTGAACTTGGATTGTATATTGGGTATTCGAATTTTCTTTCGTAAAGGTATATAAGCTAAAATTTGGCAGAAACTCATACCCTTGGAAAAATGAAAGTGGTGACCACTCGGAATATAGTTTCCTAGTCTTTTAGACTCAAATGCGAATTCCAAAGTTTTAGTTGCTTCTTTAGCAACACCAAAAGAGCGAGCACGAATTTTCTAGAGTTCGATATGTAACATGATCCTATCTAAACGAGTTTCATTTACTTGATCTGTTTAAAGGAAACTCTTAAGTTTCGAACCCTAGTGATTTTAAGTTTTTAAATGATATTGTATCGCAGATTTGGACTCCAACCAAGGAGTTACAACTGAGAGTGATTTTGACAAGCACTAAATCTTTGGTGAGTGCTTCCAAATACCTGATTGAACTGGACACTTATTTTCAATACTTGACCAATGTGATCGAATGATATATGATTGATATAATCGGGCAAGAGTGTACTTTATCGCACTTGCCCTAATGTGATATGTACTCGTTGCTGGGTGCAAATGACTTGATATACTTGTACGTGACTTGTAAGTACTGAGCGGCAGTATGTACCACACTCGATTCGAGTGGGAGGTACCTCTCATTCCCGTTTCCGTACTTTTATCTTGTTCAGTCGATTGGAGATGTATCTCATCGACTTTTTGGGGACCCAAACCCTACTGGCTAGTTAATCTAGTCGAGCCGGCAAGGGCTTGGTCGATTAGATAACGAACCATGGGTATCTAGTGTTGTCGAGTGGGGTATTATCTTCTCGACTAATCGGTATACTCGAGTATTGCCACCAGTATTTATTGTGGAGTTTGGCCCTGGTAAGGGGTTTGGTTGGTGGACGGTGATTGGAGGTTAAGTGGTGTACTACTGGACTAGTTACTTTACTTGAAAGTTGACGCAGTGTCAACTAATAATTGATCAAGCTCTGGTGAAGAAATGGGAATTTGGCTCCTGAGAGCCATCTGTATCCTTATACATTGATTGTTATTTGAAGTGTTATTGTTCTTTTGGAAAACAAAAAGAGTTTTCACTCGCTCATTTTGACATTTGCTATTTGAAGTGTTATTGCTCACTTTCATGAACTTGTTATGCTCGCTATTTTGTTACGTGATATTTGTACTTTTCAATGTTGGTCAACTTGCTATTTGGAACCTCACTAGGCTTTTAGCTCATTCCATGCCATTTGTTTTCCTTATAAGGGTACGAGCGAGGCGTGAGACTGGTACAGGCTAGCGTAGTCTAGTAGTTTTTGAATTTTCCGATTGTACTCGCGCTAGTGCTCGATTAGAACTGAATGTATCTGAAACTCATATTTTTTGATATATGTGGAATTGTACGAATGTTTGAAATAGAAATGAAAGTACATGTATGTTCCAAGGTTGGAACTGGTATTTCTTTTACTCTTGAGATTTTAGTCCTGGCGAGAGTTGGGTAGGCGGTCCGCTAAACCCTGGGGTACGCCCTAAGGGGAGGTGGGGTCGTCATAGGTGGTATCAGAGCTCCTATCGAGCTCGTGCCGGGAGAGGGTTCTCGGACTGTGGGGAATGGCCTATTTAGTGTTGAACTAATTACTATTGTTAAGAGAATTAGATATGTACATCGGGTAGGAATCTCAAATATAGGTGAGTTACTCTTGGGACCGGCCAGCCTGAGCTGTGAATTATACTATTGTTAGATTCTTGTACCCGAGTACCAGATATTTCATTCAATGGTGTATTTGCAAATTATGAAGAATTTAGTATATTGCATTATGATGGGACTGGAAAGCATGATTAAATTTGGCAAAGTAGAATCGAAAGGACCAAGTCTAGCTTTTGAAAGTTAAAAGTGAAGAGCCAATAGTGAGATCCTGAAGATTAGTGCCAATTCTATTTTTAAGATGAATAATTTTACTAGTCGTTCAATGGTAAATGGAATATATGCCATCTCTTACCCAAAATATAGGTTTAGACTTAGAATTTGAGTGAAATCGTAGTTTAAGTAAGAACTATGCAGTTGTGAACAGCTCTAAACCTTGAGGAGAGTTTTCAAAATTGAGATGAGACAAGTTTTACGAATTTGCCATGTAAGGTGAGTTCTCGATGACATTGTGGCTCCTTAAATTTTATTGGAGGATTATTTGGGGCTAATGTCCAATAGGATAAAGATAACTAGTTGTTAGGTTATTAGAAAAGCCAATGTATGAAATGTTTGAGATCATTTAGAATACTTAAGAGCCATTGATGTACTTAAGTAATGATCATATTATTTGATTTGATATTAGACGTAGTAGATCTACAATTTACTAAGGAATTTTGATTAGTGTTGCTAATAGGGTAATTGGATTAGTAAATGCACTTGAACGATTGTCACCCTGACTATGTTGGGATGATTATACACGGTAGTCAGTATAAAATAAATGTCTATCAATGGAGAAGAGTAAGTCAAGACTCAGGTTAATGGTGCTTTAACTATTAAGGCAAGGCTTAGATGGATGAAATAAGAAAATGAATTATTTTGCAGTGGAATTCAGAGAAATGTAATATATGGAGTAGGTGGTGATTATTAGGGCAATGATGTTATGGTGAGTCGTTGCAGTTTATGAGTCTAAAGAAATATTTATCGTAACATGTTTACAAGTTGTGGATATAACAATTATTGATAACAAGAAGCAGGAAAGGGTGAGAACATGAATAATATGTTAAAGTAAGTAAATTTGATCTATTTGTTAGCTCATACGTTTAGAAGAAAGGACAGACTAATGATGAAGCCATGACTTGATAGATCTAGTGAATGGGATGATATTATTGGGATATTTGAACATAAAAAAAAAAATGAACTTTTGCGAATCAAGGTCGGAATTTCAGGGATCTACCATCTCTATTATGGATAGAAACCCTAGGGTTGGGATGAGTGAGTCGGAACTTTGCCATGTTTGGATATTGAATGTACTTAAAAAGACTTGTTTGACTTCTTATTAAAGTGTACTTGAGCTTGATATATGCCGTAATTGACTTTGTTATGTGCTGTAATTTAATTGATCATGAATTTGCTTTGTATTAATGATATATATGGAGTGAATGTGTTTCTGGGTTACAGCTACCTCCAATTGTATGCATGCATAATTGATTATTACACATTTGTATATAGACTAGTTGTGAGAGTTATAGAGTTTAGGGAGTGATAACGTCAAGTGAAAACGTCAGGTTATGATGTTATCTAAGTTATAGATTGTTTAATTAGGTATAACGCTCAGTTGAATTGTAAACTAAAATAGTTGAATTTTATATACTTGGGAAAACAGCCGATACAATCCTTAGATCAGAAGGAGAAAACGCTAAGAAACAAATCTCATTGGTTAAGATTTTGGTGGAAACATGAATGATGAGACGAAGTGATGTGGAAATTGGAAGATAAAATGCGGAAAGAATACCCGGAACTTTTTACGATTAAAAGTGTGAAATTTCAAGGACGAAATTTTCTTAAGAGGGGAGAATGTGGTAACTCGAGAAAATCTTGAATAGACTTAGCCATTATTACCCTTATTTCGTCATTTGAAATATTATAGATAACAAATAATTGGTCAAATTAAATGACTAAAATACCCCTGACTGCTCAAATACCCAAATTAGCTGACAGTCTTCTGTTTTCTCTGAGATTGCGATTTTTGACCTTGAAGATGCAAGAACTGGGTGTTGGTGTCTTCATAGGAAACGTAGGTCTTTGTCTTAGAAACACCAAAAAATTTACCCCAATCCGATAAGCATAGCTTCAGTTGTGACTGCCGAGAGATGTCAAACCTACTATGAGGCTATTTGTCTTTAAAACTAGTTTCTAACTTCTAGCTTTGATTTGGATGGTTGCACTGCTCGAATTGACTTGTAATTGAATAATATTGAGTCTAGTTGAATAGCTATTGTGTTGAGCTTGCTTATATGTTGAATTGGGCTGAGTTGAGGAAAATAATGAAGCCATAAATGGCTGAAAAATAGCTAAATACAAAGGGCATGCTGCCCAAATTTTCACTCGAAAGTTAGGCGTGTGTACTCGTGGTTTGAGCGATGATTTGAGGTCGAATTGAACTTGGATTGTCTATGGTATTCGAATTTTCTTTCGTAAAGGTATATAAGCTAAAATTTGGCAGAAACTCATACCCTTGGAAAAATGAAAGTGGTGACCACTCGGAATATAGTTTCCTAGTCTTTTAGACTCAAATGCGAATTCCAAAGTTTTAGTTGCTTCTTTAGCAACACCAAAAGAGCGAGCATGAATTTTCTAGAGTTCGATATGTAACATGATCCTATCTAAACGAGTTTCATTTACTTGATCTGTTTAAAGGAAACTCTTAAGTTTCGAACCCTAGTGATTTTAAGTTTTTAAATGATATTGTATCGCAGATTTGGACTCCAACCAAGGAGTTACAACCGAGAGTGATTTTGACAAGCACTAAATCTTTGGTGAGTGCTTCCAAATACCTGATTGAACTGGACACTTATTTTCAATACTTGACCAATGTGATCGAATGATATATGATTGATATAATCGGGCAAGAGTGTACTTTATCGCACTTGCCCTAATGTGATAACAACCTTTTAACCCAGAGTACACTTATCTTTTGTCATTTGTGAGTCATGACATCTAAAGCCCATGATCGAAAATAACAAATAGCTATTGTCCAAATTACATTCTACTTATAATACATTTTTCTCAAATGAAATATCTCCAAGTTCATGAAAGTGTTAAATCTAGGAAGTTAATTCACTAATATAGGGTTACACGTTTGTGGCTTTGGTAGCTTATTCCATGTAATTTCATAGAATTTAATGAATCCATAACTAGTTTCATATCACGATATGGAGTAATTATATATATGGTTGGTATATTCGCGAAAGCGTATATCACATACATTTGAAAATTATGCCATAACTTACCAAAGTAAATGAATTCATTTAACCAATAATTTCACTTACAAGAGTAGATAGTAAATCCATAACTCTAGGAATCTCTTTGTTATTGTTTTTACCAAATTTTTATGATTCATAGTATAAATTTGCTTGCTTTATTTGTAGTAGTCTAAATAATAGAAGAGTTCAAAAATCACTAATAATTGATAATCTTTTCTGTGAGATTAACACCTAATATCTTATACTCGATAAACAATCTGTATACTTAAAGAAAATGGGTGTTTAGGTTTTTAAACTTTGAGTTGAAATAAAAATCTCATCGATGGAAGGAAAAAAAATGAGTGAATAGGGAGAGGACCTCATGTTCATGGGTGAGATAGGGGAAGGAGACGAGAGTGGGGAAGGGGCGACAAATCCCAAGACATAGGAGGGAAAGAAAGGTATTTCAAAACATCTCAAGAACTCTAGAAACACCTTAGAGCCTTACATCTAAAAACTTTTTAATAACACATCATTTTCATTATCATTATCATTATCATTACTATTATAAAAGTTACCATGAGTTTTGGTGTCGTTGAACTATGCATTTTGATGGTCTTAATTTTTGTTATCCCAATTATGCCCTTATTAATTGATGATTAATGTTTTATATTTTGCTTTTACTATAATTTATGATGATTGAAGTTCAATCTAGAAAATATTGGTTGATGACAAGATAAAACATTAATTGATACTTAAGTTCACTATATTACATCGTACCATTTTAATTTATAGAGAAAAATCTCATTAAACTTGTAAACACAAAATGAGTTAAGAAACATTCAGCGAATAGATGAATTATATTAGTTGTATCCATCCAATTCAAACGAAGGGGAAGAATTTTGCATGTCACACACAAATGTCACGATTTGATTTTAGTATGAAAGTATAAGCAAAAATTTTGGTTCTAGATTTTATTACATCAAAATTACCATTTTCTCCAATAATTAGAAACATTTTACTACATTTCAATAATAATAAATGTCAATTAATATGGTTCATGAATACAGTTACAAAAGAGAAACATCCCTTTGAGTAATAGTGTATTAAAATCCAACGGTCATGTTAAAAGACAGTCTTATAACTAAAATAGCACTATGCATCATTTTCAAGTCAATATTAATAGTAAACGAAAGGAAAAAAGAAACACAAAAAAGACCAAAAATAAATTTAAAAAATCATGATATAACATAAAGAATGATAAACGTTACCCAAAAAAATTGCAAAATTCAATTCAAATATCATAAAAGAGAACATTATGATTAACCGAATCAAACAAAAATATAGAAACAAAAATATAGATGTAAATATAGATACTTTGATATCAATAGTACCAACCATCTTAGTGAGATTGAAGTGTCAGTATAGTTAGCTTCAATTTCAGTGATACCCAAAGTACTCTACATTAAATGACACACAGATCGAAAGACAAAAAATGATAAAACATTGAAACGTTACACTCAAATGATGGATATTTTGATATCCAATGTGTCATTAGTCTTAGATTAGGGTGTTAGCATAATCTAGTCTTAGTTTTTATTGATGCCTTAAGTACTCTCTTCTCGAATAATATTCAATATTGGTAATTATCACAAAAAATGAAGCAGCAAATCTGAATTATGGAGACAATTAAAATAATAAAGCACTTTTATCTAAAACCGTCCCTTTGCGTTTTACTCCCAATTTATCTGTTAATGAAAAATTCTTGATTATCCACAATTGTAATTCCAATTCCAAGATCATCAGAAATATAGATACTACAAAAAAGTTATTAATATAGATACTACAAAAAAAAAGGTGATGCTAGAATCAAAAAGTTATTGTTGCTTATGCTTAATTTGTGAAAATAAAGAAGGACAACTAGCTAACGATTCAAAGGCATCTACAAGAGTGAAAGAAAAAGAAAAAGAGAAAAAAGTTAGATAAATATTTCAAATTATATAATCTATTGGCATAGTATATAAGTAGATGATTCACTGAACTACATAATGAATGTAAAATAAATAATTTAGTATATCCATGTGATACTATTGTTAACCTATAATGGCTGTTCATAATATCTAAAAAAATTATATTTAAGGACAATACAATCATATGTAAGATACGTGAAATATTACTATTCTACAATAAATTCTCTAAAACCACTCAAAAAAAAAAAACTTAACTCAAACAGGCACCGAAATTTTGCCAGCATGTGTTCTGGACCAAAAGGTGATTAAAAAATAATTTTAGAATTTAATTGGGCCTGCCTTCTTGGTTTCTCTGAGGGTGGCTTTAAGAAAATTGAAGTATGTTCCTTTATTAGTGTGTTTCTAACATAAAAATATGGTTGACTTTGTCTTCTAAATGGGCAGAATCTAAAAATATATTGTTCAAATAGAGATTTTTATGGTATTGCATTATACAAGTGGCCACTGAAAGCCGCTATAGAATCAGATCAGGTCCAATCAGGCTTGAGTCTAGCATGATTCAAGTTCAATTCACATTTAAATCCAAAACCTATTATTTAGACCCAAAGCCTACTTAATCCAATTAAAGATTAGGTTCACCGTGCTTTCTTTGGGGCAAGCGGATTGACAATCCTATTTATACTTTTTTCAATACTTATTTTTCTTAATGAAAAGTTTATAGAATACTATATTAAAAATTTTTGTCCCTGCATCTAAGGCAAAGCACTTTAATCCTTCATCACGATCTTTTGGAACCTGCGGTAATCTTTACTACATGGCATTTGTCCTTCTATTGTTTTCCGCAAGTCAAGTCAATGGAGATTATAAATTCCTAAGAACAAAAGGATGCTGCATTTTTTTCTTTTGAAGTTGTCGAATACGGATTCTCTTTTTCTAAATTACTAGTCTTTTGCCACCACCCATTTGCGTGGCTCTACACAGATTTGAGCGTTGGAAATGGTTAATATAGAACTCTCTATGATTGTAAAGTTTTACATTACACATTGTAGAGCTTCTATTATTGCAGGAACATAGGTAGTACACGAGTATACGGAACATCTGAATGTCAATTCCATAGTAAAGATTATCAATTACTAGAATGTGATTCAAACTCCTTTATCATTTAGATTAATACAAGTAAAGTAAGTAAATCTATTTTACAAATATGCAATAATCATAAGAAAAATTATAAGAACAAGGATCCTAAGGTTATAGAATTCCTTGGTACTCTTACAAGTAGTATGAGTTTTTATTTTTAACTAGACAAATATTCTAAAATTCATTGTTGATTCCAGTGTAGTATATGGATGAACCATCATGAACTCGTGTATAAGTTAAGAACACAGATGGGAGTGTTTTTCAAAAATTAGTTTTTCAAATACAATAAAAATTTTTAAAAAGTACTCTAAAAATTAGTTTAAATTTTTTTAAAATTTTAAAAAATATCTCAAAATACATTTTAAAAATTTTTCTACTCTTAAATATCCCAAAATATTTTCTAAAAATATTCCAAAATATACTCTAAAAACTCTGCTATAGCAAAATTTTTCAAAAACACCTCAAAAAACAGCTAATCCAAATGGAGTCAAGTATTTATACCTGCCTACAAAAGGGAGGGTGGGGGGAAGGGAGGGGTTGGATAGTTTAGGGGGAGAGAGTGTAAGTTAAAGGTTTCGAATTCGAATCCTTCCACTTATGTTAAAAAAAAAAAAAACCTGCCTCCAGAAGAGGTGTAAGGTTTGATATTGATGATTATCTATTATTTCCTAACCATAAACTTCCTTCTTCCTCCTGTTTGATACCATATGCATCACGGACATGTACCTACAGGAATGAAATCACTTACAAGGGTAATAGGGACCTACTCGGCTTTTTTTAAATTCTTTAATTCTCTTCTATTCTTTCTTGTCTAATTCTATAGATCAAAACACTTCCTTCTTACAGCACAATTATACATCTAATTTATATCAAAATGTAAAAAACTATTTGACTGCGAGTTGGAGGCATTTGGACAAATATATTCAATTATTTCACATTTTAACTTCATTTTTTCCTTTTGCATTCTTTTGTGGAATGAGATCTAGCAATTGTAGGGCTAACAAATTGGGCAGAAGCATATTTTGCTCCACTAGATTGTTTTGAATTCGTTGTTTTTGAGGCAAAAGGCAACTTCAATATTCTTTTGTCCGATAAGAATAACAATCGTGGGGGTAACAAATTGGCTAGAAGCATTCTTTGCTTCATGAGATTATTATTGAGTTTGTTCTTTTTGAGGATTGCGATTCTTTACTTGTACCATTAAAGTAGTTATGGGCCATCATTCCTTCACAAAGTAAAAGTGACAAGGAAAAGATAGAAGTCATGATTACATTCCAAAGGCCATAGGACAGAATGTTATAGCTACAGAGCAAAAATGGGATTCCAACTTTCGGTTACACTACAAAGTATCTTCTCTCTATATAGCAAAGGATTTTCTATTGTACAAGTCTATGTTACACTCATGTTATACCTCAGGTTGGTGTAAGTTGTTGAATATTTGGTGTGTCTTTCCACTGGGTTAGTGCATATCAAGACTAGCATCAAATATTGTAAGACTTACACCAATAAAATACAATTTTTGTGTAAGCCTCGTGTACACTAACTTGGTTAAAAAAATACACCAGATATTGAACAATTTACGCTGACCAAAGAGTGTAACAGGTAAGTATATAATAGAAGATCTTTTGCCTTCTCTCCCCTGTAAAAGTTTGTTAATTCTCGTTATAGTTTCTCAACTATTTAATAAAAATTATGTTAGGTAATAAAACATCTAAGTCAACTACTATATTATTAATGAATAATTGAGTCTTGATGAGGATCTGAATTTGGATTGTAAAAAGTCAAACCCTGACCAAACCTATAATTCTCATATAGAGTTTGAGGATGAATATGGTTTCGGTTTAAATTTAAGACCCAAAAAAAGGGATTGGTTGAATTGGGTTTGTGTAAGATAGATTTATTGACATGCCTAACATATCTAAACTATACTTAAACAAATTTTTCCTTGAGGGTTGGACAAAAGAGGTTTGGGACAGGCGAAGTTGTGGTTTCATCCAATTTTGTACTATTATCATATTTACTATATTATTAGGTGTATGGTCATATTATATTTATTTGTAAAATAGTAGGTATGTAATATATATGACTAAAATATTTTACGTATATTCTATACAACAAGTTTGATGCAAGATGGAATGAAAAATTTTAGTTTGAGGGAGCGAAATATATATGCATATAAACTTTTGAATCAACCTAACATATTTTTTGAAAATTTTTGGTTGAGGTAAGCAAATAGCTTAAAATGCACAGGAGTTTTTCAAAATTTTCAAAATTTTAAGGGAAAAAAAATGAATATCAAGAACTTAAGAAAGGAAAAAGGGGGAGAAGATGGTCCTTCATGCCCTTCCATAGTTCCGTCCTTGGATTGATGTAAATTTAATATTGTAGTGACAACAAGTAGGCAAGACCAGACATAATATAACGGTACCTTCTCCAGATTCAAACAAGTGTACTTGTATATATGTGTACATGACGAATGCAAGAGGGGTAGGGAGGCATAGTTGTTATGATAGCGATTCGGATAATAGGATCGTACGATTTTACGATCCGGATCAAGGCTAACGATCCAAATCGTAAGTAGGATCGAAAATTAGTCTTAAATTAACAAGATCAATAGGATCATGATTCTGATCGTAGAATTGTACATAGGATCGTACGATTCTGCGATCCTGATACGATCCTACTATTTTTAATAAATTAAGTAACAATTTTAGTATTTTGAACATATCTTTGTGTAGAAAAGTCAAAATTGAGTGCCGTTTATTGCATTGTAAACTATATTCAAAGTGCTTTAAATCCATATAAATAACTAACCCCAATTCTAAACCTAGAAAATTTATTTTTATTTTAGTACTTTGACTCATATAATTCACTAAAGTGAATAGATGATCTCTGTCATAGGTTATCACGTGGAGCTAGTGTTTTATGGTTTTATGATAATAAATTAATATGGTTTAGAGTCTTTAGAAATGAATTAATACTTTTGCTAATTCTAAGTGGATAAGTGGTGGGTTATAAATTTGACCCCAAAGTACACATTTTTTAGCACAAAATTCTATTCTCAAAATTTTCTTTAATTATTTGTTTATTGCATACCAATTTTTCTATCAATTAAAATATATTTGAAACATTTTATTATATATGTAATATTTAATTATCCTATTATATAAAAATGATGTAATAATCAATCACTAAATCATAGTTAACTAAATGTATCGTGTTTAACTATTTTATTAATAAGATGATTTATACACATATAAAGTCAAATTTTCCATGTATATTGTTCCATAATTCAATTTGGATTTACAACAAGAAAGAATAAGTTGTTTAGTTTAATCAAAATACATTTTGAATATATTATAAGTAGTCCCAAATTTCTCTATATTTTTCAAATTGTCAGAAATACTTTATATAGCACAATTTTAACCTTATAATTATATTGATTGCACATGAATTACATTATTTGTCACTATATTTATGAATTGCAAACTTAAAAATTATAAATATGACAATTTATTACATTTTTTGTAGGATCTACCGATTCTACGATCCGATCTTGCCAACCCATAAATGATTCTAGATAGGATCCCGATTTTGAAAACCTTGGGCGCAAGTGCCCTCTTAAGATTTTAGAAATTCTTTTATATCCCTTAAAAAATTTATTGATATTTCACATATATCCTTGTAAAAATTAGATTTTTCCCTCCCAAGATTTTAAAGTCCTTTTATACTCCCTTAACATACTAAAAGTTTTCACTTGTATCAATGTAAGTACCCAAATTTTTTTGTACAAAAGTATAAGAGTGCCCCTTAAGCAAATATATTTATAAATTTTGCCACCCAAATTCCAAGCTTTGGCTCCTCCCGTGTATGTGTGTACATATTAGACATAAATATATTGAACAATGAACATAACAAGTTAGATCTTGTTTTTCACATGTTAAAGCGAAGTTCACCTTTTGCATCTTCAATATTCTTTCGTGAAATGAGATCGAGTCATCGATGGGCTAACGAATTTCCAGAAGCACTCTTTATTATACCATAATTGTTTTGAATTTTGCTTTTTCAGGCTTTGATTCTTGACTTGTCCGCATAATATTACTCGTCCAAGTGTGTAACTTTATTTCCTTTAGAACAGTAAAAGTGACGGGGAAAGAATAAAAGTGATGGTTATCATTCTAAGGGGTATGGTATAGTGTAATAACTACTCATCAAAAATGGGATTTCCATTTCCAGCTGCATTAGCAAGGTATCAAATCCATTCCCTATAAATTTGCCTTGATGTTGATTGTAGTTTCTCAACTTTCCCACTCATGAATTCTTTGTTCCTCATTTTACCTATTCACGACTTCACTTATATCTCTTAGCAATTCTCTGTTGAGATCATCATCCTGGTTTTCAATCAATCCAACAAAAAGAGGTATGTACTTATATTTTTTAATCTCTCTTTCGGTTCAACACCTAAGTATGTTTTTTTTTGTGGTTGTATAACCACAAATCATAATCATAATTCTGCATAATTTGTCATAATGTCCATGCATTGTTTAAGTAGAAGTACGAGAACAAGAAAACACGGCTATGGCCTTCTTCTACCACCAGGATTAAATGGTAAGTTTTCCAACTAAGTATTAATTTTAGCTGTAAAGGTAATAAGTTTTGTTATGATGGTGGTAAGACATAACATTATAACCAAAAAAGTACTATGTTTATAACTAATGATAGTTTACTTAACTACACCCACCGCTTACATAACAAAATTAAACAAATATTGTTCTACTCCAAACCAATGATGCCGATTATAATAAAAAATAAAAATACCCACATTGATCCATAAAACAATAATAACCAACAAGTACATGAGTTGTTATAACGCATATCTAATTGATGAGCTATGAGAAGATCCAGATAAGAATATGAGTAAAGTAAATAATAATAATAATAATAACTCACAAGCATATGTATACCGACCTATAATATAATAATAACCAACAAGTACATGCATTGTTATGAATCTAATTGATCAACTAGCCATGACAAGCTCCTTGGATAAGAATATGAATAGGGGGAAACATATATATAATTCATATGTTAGTATTCACACGAGGTCAACTTTCAAGTGCTTGCTTTCGGACTTTTTAATAATTTGAAAGAGTTATTTTAATCTTTTATGGAACAATGAACTACTTGGTACATAGACATTTTAGTAAATTCATTTTTTGACCCTATGTGTAGGAAAAAAAAAAACAAAGTGCTGATAGCTATTAACAATACATGTTAAGCCCTTGAGATGATTTCTTTTAAATTTGGTAAATAATTAAGAAGGCCACTAAATTTCTAAATTCCTATAAACGAATTTTATCCTCAAATATAGTGGGCCCTTTTTATAGTGATTTCTTGACTTCACTCCCTTGTATCTCCTTCTTCCTTCGACTCTCCCTTCAATGTCATTGATCTGCTTTTCATCATTCTCTGCATTATTGATTGTAACTTCTATATTAAGTGTCCAAAAAATCTATGCTTTACCATTGTTTTGAAACTGGGGTTGAACTGGTTGGTTTAATCAATCGGACTGCGAATCAGCCATGATTTTGATTTGGTTCATACTTTGAATTGATTGGATTTAAGAACTGGTAAGAACTGTGCGAACCATTCATATTAGAATGAACCATTGAACCAGGTTTTTTGTTTCTGGCTATGAAATTGAAAAAAATAAAAATAAAAAAGAATAAGTTCTCCTTAACCATAAAGACTAATCACTAATTGTCATACCCACTCACTTTCTTCTCGGTTTTTGTCTTTTTATCAAGTTTTCATCTCTATTTTCTAGTTTCCCAACTTCCACCAGGCTTCAAATTTTATTTTTAAAACAAAACTGCAATCTTTAATTCTAAAAGATATGGTTTAAAGTTTAAACTCACAATGTTGGATACCCAAAGATGTTTAAGTTCAAGTTCTTTGAAAATATTAAAATTTTTATCAAATAAAGTCTTAAATTAGTCTATTGGATATCTTATTCTATGCACATATATTTATGTAATTTATTTTAAAAAAATAAATTCTAAAAGATATGGTTTAAAGTTTAAACTCACAATGTTGGATACCCAAAGATGTTTAAGTTCAAGTTCTTTGAAAATATTAAAATTTTTATCAAATAAAGTCTTAAATTAGTCTATTGGATATCTTATTCTATGCACATATATTTATGTAATTTATTTTAAAAAAAAATCAGTGAATCGGGGTTAAACTGTGACCTGAATACATAGCCGGTTCAATTAAAGGCCGGAGTTTCAAAACACTGGTCTTTACATTCCATTCGATTCGTGATGTCTACTTTGTTATTCTTCAATTGGTATGCTTATTGTGCTTGGTTTGTCACGGCATGAATAATATCTTCAAGTAAGATTTTAGTGTTTTTTCATTAAAAAAGTGTTTTTTTATCTACTGTGCTGATTCTGCGCTTCATATTTTGCCTTTTGTTTTTCACGTTTAGTTTTTGCATGCAATCTACTACTACATATTTTTGTATGTTAATAATATATTGGAAGGAATTATTAGGTATATGAGGACCTGATTTTGGCTTTGCGTAGTTTAGGATTTAAGTTTTGTTTGTGAACAAAAACTTGGACAATTGAGGGTGAATAAAGAAAGGAAATTTGGAGAAATTGCACTTGCAATTTCTGGAGTTTACATGGGGTTGAAGCTTTTAAAAAGACAAAAGGACTTACTACAAAAATCACTATTATCTCATAATTATTTTAAAAAAAAACTATAATGTACCAAATACCTATGCCTATATATAACAATACTTTACGTAAGTACAAGGATCATATGCCTCCAAAATCTTCTAAATTTGGTGATAGTCACCGCGAGAATTGTGCATTCAAATTTTCCTATCTAACTCATTCGAAAATAATGTGTTCCAAGAAGTTGAAGCAATTGTGTTCCAGAAAGTTGGATGCACCAAATCTTAAGAAAGTTGACATAGTAGAGAATGAAGCCATCCTTGTGGATTTAAAGGTACACATATCCTAATTCTTTTAATTTTGTGTCTCTCTTCACAATATTTTAGTTTCCCAAGAGTTGAGATATTAATTATATTTGAGTATGTATTTCACAGGAATCAGAGATAATCTCTTTGAGGCATTCAATTCTATGATTGGTACAAAAAGAAGAGGCAAATAGAGTTGTCTGGATGTTAAGGTACACAAACGTCATAGGCTTGCAAACTCTATTGTTCTGTTTCTTTTAGCTTAATCTCGTATATCTTTACTTTTATTTTTCTTTTGGGAAGATGGATGGTGATTTTAATTTTCAATATGTATTATGTATACTTTTTTATTGATATTGACGAATTAGTGCTATACTTGCATGACAATTGAATCTGGTTTGACTTGTTCAAATGATTAGGACCCTGAATAGGTTTTTATCTAATACACATACCTTTTTAAAAAAAAATTTTGTTTAGTGTAAGTGGGAGCATTCGAAGTTGAGATCTCTCACTTACACTTTCTTCATCTGATCTAATAGACACACTTAACTATACTCACTTTCAATCAACTTTAGTGTGATTAACATTTGTGCTATCTTCAAATTTTCTATATATAAAGCATAAGGAGGGGATTTCGTATTAAAATTTCATATCATCTTTTACATTTTCAATTTTACCCTTACAAAAGTAAAGATTTACTAAAGATAACTACTTTAAGTTTAGTAAGTTTTAATAACTTCCACTTCCAGTAACTTCTATTTTTTTTGGTTTGTTTCCCTATGAAAAATCATAACTTCTTTTTTTTATTTGTCAACAAAAAATTCAAATAACTTCTATTGGTTTTAACAAAAACGACTAATTTTTTTCGTAATTTGTACACCCATAGGATGTGCTTTTCTCACTAATACAAATAAAAGCAAAGTTTCGTGAGTAGTCTTTAGATTTGTGATATACATTGATGAAGAACTTATTCATTGTTTTACGAAACGCCGCTTCAATTGATTGGTGGTTTTTACAATGTACACGTTTTAATTTGATTAAATTTTGATTAAAAGAAGTCATTGTTCATTTTTTTTTTCCCTTCAAACAAAGAAGTCAATTAGACTTCCATGTCTAATCTCCCTTTGGGATTTCTAAATTCTACAGTTGTAATGGTTCTACTAGTAGTAGTTTTCCGATTTGACGTTTTCGGTCATTGCCTTATGTCAAGTCAAGGATTTTCTTATCTTCAGATTCCAAAATTTCTGAATTGTTTCATGTTCAGCATAATTTTTATTAACATCAAAATTATCATGAATTAATAATGATTACTCATCGGACTTGAAATGATTGCAAGTTATTTCAAATTTAAACATGTAGAGAAAATATACAAAGGTTTTGAGACTTTTCGTCTATTTGAGTTTAATAATCCTGCTAAAGCAATGTATAGACATACTTTATAGAGACTAGCATACTTGGTTAAAGCGGAATGTTTTGTCCCCAAGATTGTATATTGACGATATTTCATCAATTGTTGGACATATGAAAACTTAAAAACTTATATTTTTTGTCAAACAAGTGAAAATGTAATATATTTCTGCACCAAACTGTACCTCTTGTATTTTCCAAAATAGTTCTAAAAAAAAAAATCTAAACCAATATATGCGAATATATTTGTTGGTGAGAACAGTTTATAAGTTATGTAAACAATTCATTAAATTCACTTCAATGCCTACCATTTTTTTCCTTCTTTGTACCTCTACTGTTACGAAATTATTATTACCTTATTTATGTATCCATGAATCTTTTTCATATTTTTCACGCAATTTATTGGATTCCTTTCTCTGTATCTTTCAAACAACACAACAATACAAATTTGAACAGAATTTTGCAATAATGGCCATCCAAGATATTGCACTTTCAATTGTGGGAAAAATTGCAGAGAAGTGTGTCGATCCAATTTTGCGTCAATTTCAGTACTTAATTTTCTACAAAAGCAACGTTCAAACTCTGAGTGATGACATCAAAAAACTTGAGCTAAAGGAAACTGAGGTGCAACAAAAGGTAGATCGAGCAAAAGACAATGCTGAAGAAATTATACCAACTGTTGTTGATTGGCTGAAACGAGTTGAGGATGTAAAGAAAGATGCACGTACTATTTCTGAGGGTATGGAGACTGCTAAGGTGAATTGCTTGAATATTGTCAGGCTTCCGAATTTGAAGTCATGCTATTTGCTAGGCCGACGTGCGGTGAAAAGAACGAGTGTTGTTGAAAAACTCTTAGGAGAGGGGCAATTTGATAAAGTTGGAAGCATTGCTCCATTAGGCAAAATGCGTTTTAGTGAATCAACCCCATCCTTAGAGGAAGGCCTAGTTTCTAGGATGTCAACAAAGAAGGAACTGATGGAAGCTTTAAAGCAGGAGAAAACTAGCCTAATGGCGATTTGTGGTATGGGCGGCATAGGCAAGACTACTCTAGTCAAACAAATTGCTGACCAGGTTAAGTTCGAGAAATTGTTTGATGAAGTCGCCATGGCAATCGTGTCTCAAAGTCCAGACATGAGAAATGTCCAAGATCAACTTGCTGAGCAGTTAGGGCTGAAGATAATAGAGCAAACTGATCGTGCCAGAGCTGAAAGATTGTGTACGAGACTAACTGGCCGTGACAAGAGAATTCTTGTTATATTGGATGACATTTGGAAAGTAGTTGATTTTGAGAGTCTAGGAATTCCCGTCAAAGGTGAATGCAAGAGCTTAAAAGTTATACTGACATCTCGATCCTCAGATGCTTGTCGGGACATGGGAGCTGAAATTTTTGAGATGCATGCCTTGCGTAAAGAAGAAGCATGGCATCTTTTTAAAGAGGTTGCAGAAATTTCTGATGATTCTGCTTTGAGTGGTGTTGCAAAGCAAGTTGCAGAGGAATGCAAAGGTCTACCTCTTGCAATTGTTGTTGTTGCCCGGGCATTAAAGGGCAATCATACTCTAGAATCCTGGGATCGTGCCCTTCGGCAATTAAAAGAGTACACAATTAAAGAACTAGAAGGAGATGAAGATTTAGTGTTTTCAAGAATTAAGTTTAGCTATGACTATTTAAAAAGCGCTGAAGCTAAGTCACTACTTTTGCTTTGCAGTTTGTTTCCAGAGGATTATAGTATTCCAATCGAATGTTTGGTTAGGTATGGTAAAGGGCTAGAATTGTTCCCAAATAGACGGAGGTTAGTAGATGTAAGAGACAAGGTAGACACGCTTATTGGTCACCTAAAAAGCTCCTATTTGTTGCTAAATGATGCTAAAAAAAAAGACTCTGCAAAACTGCACGATGTCGTGCGAGATGTGTGCTTGTCAATTGCATCAAAAGACGAGCATGAGTTCTTAGTGAGCAATTCTAGAGTGGGAGAAAAGAATTCTTACACAGCAATTTCACTAATATCGCAAGATTCCAATCATGATCTACTTCCATTTTGCAAGGAATATCCAAGGCTTAGGCTGTTGCGCTTGGTATTCCGATTTCGGAAATTGAACCTACCAAAAGACTCTTTTGTAGGAATGGAAGCTCTTGGATCATGGAATTAAACTACTCGCAAATTGAATTTCCACTGTCATGGCCTGGCCAAATGTTAAGGAGCCTTCGAACACTGTGTCTGGATTATTGTGTGTTGGGCACTGGAATGTCATCAATGCTTGGACACATGACGCAGTTGGAAACTTTGAGCCTCTTTGAATCCAAAATTCTGGATGATCAGTTTCCAGCTGAAATCGGTCAGTTGAGTAATTTAAAGTTATTGGATTTGAGGGTCAAAAGTAGCCTCCATCCCTTGCCTTGTGGTATCTTGTCAAGCTTGAAGAAACTAGAAGAATTGTATTTGGGATCTGGTCTTCATTTGCGGCTAGGGAGAGATAAAGAAGAGGAAAGAAGATGCCTTAAAGAGATCTCATCAATCTCTAACCTTGCGTGTCTCCAGATTGCTTTGTATGACCTTAGCCTCCTACTTCTATCTTTGCAAGAATTTGATACTCATAGGTTGTCAAGATTTGACGTTGCAGTAGCTAATCATGAAAGAGCAATGGAAAATCTCAGGAAAAACTATCAATTTCGGAAAAGCTTCAAGCTTTATCTGTCAGATCATGGTGATGAAGGGTTGAAACAACTTTTTGACCCCAATATTACTAGCATTGTCAAGAGAACTGAAAATCTCATTTTACGTCTTTCAAAATCATCATGCTTGAGGAATCTTGTGCCTGACTTGGGTGAAAACGGGTTCATCAATTTGAAAAAGCTTTATCTAGACAGTGGACAATATGAATGCCTTGTTGATTCTACTGCCAACCTTGTTGCCTGGCATGTTTTTGAAAATTTGGTGTCCATGGAGTTACTAAGGTTGGAGTTGAAAGAAATATGTAAGGGATTTCTTCCACCTGGGTGCTTCAGTCAACTTCAAGAGGTGAGATTTTTTAGAATAAGTGCTTTACAGTGCTTGTGGAAGGGACCAGTCAAACCTCCATCGCTTTGCAACCTCAGATCTATTAAGGTAGAGGATTGTGATCAAATTACGACTCTCTTCTCAAAATCAGCACTGAAATGTCTGGTGAAACTCCAAAGGATATACGTATATGGGTGTCAAAATTTCGAGAGAATTGTTCTGAGGGAGGAAAGTCTGACAGAGGAAGTGCTTGAGCTACCCCAACTCAAAGTGTTAGACTTACGCCAGACAAATTTTATTGGTTTTGGCTCTGAAGATGATAAAGCCGTGGCTTTTTTTGACCAGGTTTGCCTTCTCTCTCTCTCTTTTAGTTTGTGTAACTATATGATATACTTAATATAATTGAATTCAGGTGAACGCCGAAAACACACTTGAATATGCACTTTCTTTCTCAATATGATAATTATATTTTCGAAATTTTGGGTTTGTTTGGATTGTAAGTTATTTGAAATATTTTTACTGTAACACTTTTTGTGATGTGATGTATGTGAGATAAAAAGGTAATTGGGAAGATAAAAAGGTATATTGAAAATTGGAATGATGATGTAAGCAAATATATTTGGAAAAATAATCAGCTGTCCAAACAAACCCTATTAATGTTTCATCAGTTAATGTGATGCGGAATTTCTCATGTTGACTGTTGTAAAGGTAAAACTAATGTTTCAAATTGACCTGTTTGTACGACTCATATTAATTAATGTCAGTCAATTCACATACAGATGTACTGACTATTAAATTGTGGTGGAAGTGAATTTGAAGGTTGTATGTAACTAACTAGTACCACTCCCTAGTGTTTGTTACAATTATTCATGGTAGTTACTAGTGATTATTTAATTGTAATAAAGACAGCTTGTGATGATTTAAGGTTAGATGTGGTAAACTAACTCGGATACTCTTCAGCCGATGAGACCCCCAAACAAAAAAAAAAGGTTAAAAAACAGAAAGAAAGAAAGAAAGAAAGAAAGAAAGAAAGGAAAGGAAAGGAAAGTAAAGTGTGTGACAGAGAAAGGGAGAGATGCCGTGTCCACTGAATAATCACTCAAATGAGGGCCAAATCCACAGTCAGTGTCAAACTTTTTAATCGTAAAAGAGAGCTTTCTAAGGTGAATAGGAGAGAGAGAGAGAGAGAGAGAGAGAGAGAGAGAGAGAGAGAGGGAGACGGGGTGTTGAAAAGAAAAGAAAAGAAAAAAAAGGCTGTTCGGTGCAGTTCTAGTAATTAAAAGTCCAGTGATGATGAATAAAAATAGGGTAATAAAAATATTGACAACAATAATTTTGGTGCTCTAGTGACGTGGTGGTGTGTCTGTCACGTCATCAAGCGTAACAAATAGATTGCTAGCACCTGGATGGATCCGAACACTACTGTAACTGCATGTTGCATTTTGCATTATGGGGCTAAGTTTGCCAAAATTTTCAGGTTTCACTCCCCCGCCTGGAAGTACTAGACATTACTAATCCTGGTGATGGCCCCGAACAACTAATAGGAGGGAAAATGCCTAGTGGGTCCCTCGACAACTTAAAATCCGTGAATCTTTGGGAATGTCGCTCTATCCGATGCATTGCCAAAGGTGATACAGTTACATTATTACAAAACTTGCAAGCACTTCTCACGTGGGATTGTCATGGGATGGAATCCTTTGTCGACTTTGAGGGTCTAAAAGTTCATAATACTCCATCAGAAAAGGCATTTGAAATTCTTCCCAAACTAGAGTCACTGGACTTGTATAACTGTGCAAGCTTCGTCCCTATTTGGAGGAATTTTCCTGAAGGGGTTCGAGTATTCCAAAACTTGAGAAGTCTAAAAGTAGTAAACTGCACTTTATATTGTTTGTTTTATCCTCCTTGCATGGCTAACATGCTCATAAGTCTTGAGGCACTTGAAGTTTGTGGGTGCTGGAAAATGTGTGAAGTTATAGGTGAGGAAGATGAAGAGATCAGCCAAGAAGATAATACTCGGCATCATGATGTTGGAAAACGTAGAGAAATTGCACTGGAAAGAACTAGCAAGGAGTTCGTGTTTCCTAGATTAAGTTTTTTGCGGTTGGCATACCTTGAGAATCTTCGAAGCTTTGGTGGTAGTTATCGGGAGGATTATGAGTTCAAATTTCCCCTACTCACTGAGTTGATCATATCTTATTGCCCAAAGTTGAAGAAATTCTGTTCCGGAAATTTGGATGCACCATTGTTTAAGAAAGTTCAAATAGGGCCAAGTGATACAGAGAATTTTGAAGCTCCCGTGGATTTAAAGGTACAAATTTCCTAACTCTATTTTCCACCAACCCTTTTAACTTTGTCTCACTTCACTAGATTTATTTCCCTAAGAGTTCAGAATGTATATTTTAAATAATTATTGCTGAGCATATTATATTTTACAGGATCGAGAGATTTGTCCTTATTGATTTTAAATTGACACAATTATCTGCATATTAAGGTACGTACCTTTCTGTATGCTTACAAACTTTATCGTTTCCCCTTCTTTATAATTACAAGCCGCAGTATGCATGCTTTTGATCTATATGAATGAATCAATGAACGGTATTACATGATTGTGGAATCTCATTGATTACAAAATTATATGAATTCTCATGGAATTTTCCATTTGGATGTTGAGGTAAATACCATTTGGATTATATATGCTTACAAACTTTATGTTTTACGTTTCTTCTAATTTTGTCTTTACGTTTTTTTTTTTCATTTTTTTTTGAGGTGAATGGAACTTTTGATCTTCTATTAATCAATCAGATTCTATTCTCGTGTAGCATTATTCATTGATTCTTACTATCTATGAACTATACTTCTATATTGAGTTTGCATTGTTGGCTTTCTTATCAACTCTTTTTTTTTTAATCTAAATGTTACCATTTCAGAGTAAAACTAAGAAGTTAAATCCTATATTTGTTTTGGTTTTGCTTATATTTCTTGCAATATACGCATTTTTTGAAGTCTTCTTCTTTTCATTTTTGTGAAAATAGTTTCCACTAAAAATAATAATAATTTCCTCTGTGAAAAATTGCAGCCTTCATATTTCAGGTTTCAAAACTCCAATCTCTTCAAAGATATAAAATTGAATATTCCATGTAGGAATCAGGGAAAAAAATCTTGAGTAGAGAAGGTAAAAAATAAAGTCCAACTACACAAGTCTGATGTCAAATTGATGTGGGAATTCCAATGTATTATACCATCTATATTTGTTTTGGACATTATGACAGAGTTGTAATATTCATGCCTCTGTTTTCTGTCACAGAATGTTGTGGGAACCATCAAGTTGATCGAATAATGTGGTCTAGTTACCACAGTCTTGACTGAACCGGTGGATTGGGCTATCAGATATGGATGGAGATCTTAACACATATGGTTAATACTATAAGTGTGGAACTTATATATGTATTATGTGCCCACTTTTGTCATTGATTTTCAAATAATAAACATATTGTATGTATGTATTGTATCATGACTTTCAAATAATAAATGCATTGTACATATCATATCATGGACTTTAAACAAAAAGAATGAAGCTTTTTTTTCCTGTGGATCTAAAGGTACATACATACATCCTAATTCTCCTGACAATTCTTTTTTGGATGATCGGTGAGGCTAAGATCATTGTAATCTTCCTTGAACTTTCTGATGAATGTCTTGGCTCCCATCATGATTAGTCTCTCTACCATAAAGAGTTGATATTTGTTTTCAATTACTGGATTCAAGATGCTGCTGCAGTTTGATGAGTATGCCAAGTTGTACACAGTGCAATACATCCATGTTGAACTCTCTTCTTGTTCAATCTATGCAACAAAATTACAGAAGTCATGAAGACAATAAAAATCAAACACTATTGCTAGACAACATAGCGAGGATTGCCACATCTCTTCGTGACAAACTTGGAGCTTGGAATATATCAGATAGATGGTTTAGAGAAAAAAATAGGAAAACAAGGATGGGAATTAACTTACCAGATGTATTTATTTACAGTGTAGTCACACAGTCATATTCACATAAAAAAGACAAATGTGGCTGATTTAGCACAAACCTTAAATTTGGTTGAGAAGAACTCCAAGATCAAACGCACTCCGTTAATTGTAAACCACACAAACAAATACAAAGAAGAAAGGACAATGTTCTAGTCTTCCAACCCATATGATGTCCTGATCAGGAAATGTTAAACCAAACAAGAAAGATTAACATTACTAAATCACTTACAATACAGTCAAAGGAGTATTTGTACATTAGATAACCATGAGAAAAGACACAAAAGGGTAATGATACTTTTCCTGAACAGCTTAGTACAATCAAGCTACAATTCAAGAGGAAAAAATTTCCACCTAAAAAGTGACTCTTGACAGAAAGAAAATTGACACAAGGAACGGTATTAGAACTCATACAACTACCAAGGCAAAACAATTTATCTAAATATTTGACAAGTAAAAGGCCTTTTTCTTTTTCTTTTCTTTTTTTCAAGGGGGTTTGCAAAGGATATACAAAATTTTGATCTACTGTTACTCCCAAGACAGCAATCATATAAAGTTCAGAAGGATCAGAGTGGAAGGTAATATATCTGGGATGGGCAAATATGGTCAAAGAAACCTGGGGTCCTCTCATTTGAAGCAATAAAAAAGGTTTGTTCTGTGGGACCCATTTTACAATTCTGCAGGAAATAAATTCTGGACGGGTATCCCTATCAAGATAAGGATACCAAGACCAATCAACGCCGAACCTATCCTTGTGAGTTTTCAATTTATCACCTCATCTGACATGGATAGCATCACGATCACCAAGAAGGGAAACCTCACCAATCATATTAAATGTCAATCACTTAAAAACAGAAAGTTTTAAAACAAAGCAATGTTATAGCTGACTGCAATAGAACACTAGCCATTCGAAAGCATCAATGATGTCATATTAGAGCTTTTGACTCCCATAAAGAAGGTATTCAAACAGGTGCCCACATATGGATGACATGAGACCACAATTAGGCAAAGTGACAGATGAACCAAACATGCGTATGAAACTTCTCTAAATACATGTAGAACACAAAGGTACACCCAAAACTTTTTTTGGTACACACTCTTGACTCTCCAACTATAAATGCAACACCAACCAATGATCAGCTAGCAGAAAAGAATGGCTCTGAAACAAAAAGAAATGGCAAGCCTTACACTGTGCACCAAGGTTCATTCTCAGATCTCCTATCAAATATTCAAGCCCTACACTGTGCACCAAAATTATAATCAACCAACCAACCAAAGGAGCCCACTAATAAAGCATGCAGCAGCAGTGAAATGGCAAGCCTTCTTGTACAAATTTTAAGTGTAACTCACAAGCACAATACAGTCTCTCTATGTGGTGAATTATCACCCTCATCTATATGATTAAGCCATATAAAAGAAAGAAATTACTTATCAAGGACTCTCACTTGTCCCTTGACATGTATGCTAGACTTCTTTCAACGCAAAGAGCACGTGACGCACCTATTACGAGTGGTGCCAAACATTAACAGAGAACCTATGCTTACCCTGACACTAGTGTTCATTTACATATGCAGAAGTTTCAACTGTCAGACAGGAAAAGGAAATATTATTTTTTCTAAAAAAAATTAAAAGTTCACAACTTGTTTACCAAAAGTGACAATGCACCTTACAACTAATTGCAGTAGTCAAGCTTTTACGACATTAATGTTTACCCTGCCAGGGAGTGGTGAATGGTAGAAATAATCAGTCTTCTTAAAGTCCCATCACCAAAATGACTACAAAAGGGGAATATATTTCAAACTTCTTGTAGAAGCACCAACCAGAAATCTTCCAATAGGAATAGCAATTTTACGTATCACTAAGATATCATGACCAGTTTTTCCTTCCAAACAAGATCCACAGTATTCTCAACATCAAGTTTACTACAAGCCCAGGTTCTACTCTTTTCAATAATCCAAACTATGATAGTCAACTCAAGAAAGCAACGATACATTTGCAGTGTGCAAATAATGTAACGTGCATATAAATTTCGGCTACCAAACATAAGGAGAACTTATCGGCTATCTACCCCATAATATTGAGCAAAACACATTTATGCAAGGGCATTATTAAGTATCACACCTATGGCAGACCATTGTGTTCCCATATTTGACAGAACCCTTTTTTCTTTCCTCCTTTTTTTTGATTTGTTTTGTTTAGTTTTGTTTCTGTCTGTTCTTTTCCTCTTCAGCTATAGGAGAGGAAGGAAAGGGGAAAACTCATGGCAATAATTCCCCGTGTCAAAAAAGTTCACACCATATATAGCACCTTCAGGAGATCATCAACAGAAATATATGCAATGTTCCTATCATGTCCAAGTAAGATTAGCAAGAACATGGACAAATGAATTGCCACATTGTAATTGTACATTTACAAAAATGACCAAAATCAACTTAGAGTACATAATCGATATAATAGTGTGTTTGGATAGTAGATTATTTGGGATAATTTTTTGAAAAACTACTGTAGCACTTTTTTTATGTGATTTATGTGAGATAAAAAGGTAGTTGAAAAATGTGTTGATGATGCAAGAAAATAAATTTTGGCAAATAATTCACTATCCAAGTAAACCATATATTATCATGCATCAAATTTAAAAATCAAGAATGGCTAACATACGGAGTTTGAAAGTTGGAACAACTCTTAACTTCTTGATGGGCTCTTTGAAGACCTTCAAAATCAAAAATCAACTGATCGACATTTTTTACATCCACTTTTAGACAATAATGAAGTTAGTTTTCAGCCTAAATGTAAGCTTGTAGTTAAGCTTACTTACACAATCTACAAGAACCAATGAAGGCAGCGCTCTCAGACAATTAAGAGACTCCAATTAGTTAGTAGACTCTGAACGAGTATTAGTTGATATAAAACTTGTCATAAACAATTAAAGCACCAAGAGGGCTAGAATTAGACCAAAAAAGACTTCTTGATTATTTAACTAACCTGATGGTGGGGATTTTTCCAAAGCAACCTGAATTGCTTCAGTCTAAAGCTCACATTTAAAGAGAAGTTTATTCCTCTTTATCTACAAGCCATCTGACTCTCAAGTTAGAGCCAAGAAGTGGTCCGATTTTTACATCATAGGCAGCTATAGTGCAAACTTTAGAATCATGTCATTCCAAGGTCTAAAGCTCGCACTGTGTACTTGAGACCACGAAACAAGACCCCAAAACAACTCAACAAATGATTAGAAAAGTATATTACAAATAAAAGAAGGAAAAAAAGAAAAACTTAAAACTCCGGAATATAGCCTCCACTTAATTGTGTTTTAGCCTGTTGCTAAACTTAAGTATCATAAACATGAGTGGGTAAGGTCCTGCTTTGTCAAACACTTGAAAACATTACCATGATAAGTGGGTAAGTTAAAAACAAAATAGCAAGGCAAACTTTACCAATTGCATGGGCATAAACCAAAAAAGATGGTATGCTAATAAGAAGAGTGTTATCTGCAAACAAGTTAAATTTCTAGGACAAGGGAAAGTCCCACAGCACAATAATTCGTGTTTCAACAGTCACTGATAATAATGATAGGAAACAGAAAATGGAACAAAATACTGCATATAGCACCATGAACCAACCTTTTCTGCTCCAATCTTCGACTTCATGCCAGCCACTAAAGGAAGAAAATAATATGATGAGAATAGCACTACGGTTATTCTGATTCTTGCACTTCATGAACTTGAATGATTACCATGATTAATACCTGCAAGAAATTTATCAAGATTCAAAAAACTAAGTCCATTGAGCTTCACAAAGAAATTTTTGCAATGAAATTGTAATCCTCAGTGAACCTAAACTTAGAGGGAGAAAGGGAATGACCAAACCAAACACCATTCAACAAGTTAAAGGGCTAAAAACTTAACCCAAAAACAATATTAAAAGAGCCTTCAACAGTATGTAACAAAATCCTAAAGATTGATCATTCTTAAACAAATAATTGAATGCAAGAAGGATGGAGAATGTTTAGAACAAAGCAAAGCAAAAGGCAGTATAGAAGTAAAATTACCATGACAGAGACATTGCTGTTCAATTTACGAGTAAAATATTCGAATACAAACTTTTTGATCTGAGGTCCTCCCGGCCACATTGGCAGTCCCTCAGGATTCCAATTTCTTGCTTGTCAATAGCACCCGATTTCACTGTTATTAGCCATTTCTGATATGAGATCAAGATAATACAAGGAATACATTGAGCAAGAGCTAGCTGCCCACCTAACAAATAAAATTAAAAAATGTAGATTAATCATTAAATGGCCACTATTTACCGACGTATGTTATCAGGCACTTAAGGAAAATACAAATGGAATAAAATAAACAAAACTCACAAAAATTTTCAGCTGCATCAATTTGTTTTACTCTTTGTTGTTTCATTTTTGTTTTAAAAGCATATGTAAGCAATTAGTGATACTGGAAAACTCGACATCTTGCATCTTTTGGTTCAAACAAGTAGCACCTGGAACAACTTCTGTCTTACCTTTTTTTCTTATATTTTCTTTTTTTCCTTTGAGTGCAAGAGGCCAGAGTTTGCAGTGATGCTAAATGCTAGTCTTCACCATAACTGAACTTTGTTCTGAACTGGCATCAATTGACTGGTGAAGAATCCCTTTCTTGTTGTGTATTGGATTGATGCACATTCTTGAGGAATTACAAAGGTTCTTAAACATATAAAAGGGGCAAAACACAGGAATGAGTAGGCTTTTTTTTCTTTGCAAAATTTTGGTCTAAGAAAGGAACAAAAACTTGGAATGCTAAGACCACCAATTGTCAAAACAAATGGTTTTCTTGTGCTTGAGCGAGCAAATAGAGTCAAAGAGGCCATGAAGTGGAAGGTCCACGAAGCCTGAAATCCAGTAGCACCAAAGCATAAAGCTAGCTGCTGCAAGTCTTTTAAAGATTACATCCATAAAGACAGACTTCCAACTGAATGTGGAAACAGGTCCTCCAAGTGCAAAACACTAAGAAGAATGGAAAGTCTTAAAATGCTAAATTTTTCCAGGGTAAGCTAAAATCTCGGAAGTCAAAATGCAGAACATGCAGGTATGTTCTATCATAATTGTAGATCAAGTCCAACTAAAATTTTCATTAATATGTAACTAAAGTTGCATGCTACCACAGCTCACCATGTTCTGGTTTATCTCTGTATGCTAAATTTCATCAGCTAACCTCATAATCTTGCAAAACCTCAAATAGTATTTTAAATCATAAAACAACATTCAAGGAATGCAGTGTGAACTTGTGTCACCCATAATTAGTACTCTAAAAGTCTCCTCTTCAATTACAAGTTCCCGTCTTTCCCAACAAATCCCTAGAGGATTATGGGACTAATAGTAAATTCAAATCCAATAATACATACTCAGGTGAAAGCAATATTCTTCTACTCCCCTAGGCACAGAATTCAATTGAAGGCACTTAAATCTCCATTGCAATTTTCAGACATCACCCTCTTTCCAAATGATAAAATCTATAACTTTCTCAATCAAATTCGCTCAGAAAAAGGGGGAAAGGAGAATAAAATGGAGGATGGACATTTCTTTTATATCAGTAATAACAACAGTACTTACCAAGAGAAAATCAATCTATCTCAAGGTAAACTAAACCAGATTTAACAATTCACTTCTAGTTAATACCAAAAAATGATGCAGCTTTCCACTTTGTCAATACCAAACCCATCTTACAACCAATCAGAGTCACAAACGGAACACATTGTATGCCTTCTGTGTAAGCAAATTTTCTTACAATACTATTATGGTAGTACACTTGTACTTTGTGTTGCCAATGTTGTATATAACCATATCTTTCCTGATCAGTAAAATTTACAACTTTCTGAACCAAACTGAGTAACAGAAGGGGACAAAGAAACGGGAAAATCAAAGGGAGATGAACATTCTTCTATATCGATATTATATGCATTTCACTTACCTAGAAAAAAGGGACCATTTTAAGACAAACTACATCATAGATAAAGAATCAGTTGTACATAACACTGCAAAAAGATGCAGATCTCTCTCTTCTTCAAAATTAGATCCATTCTATATCCAATCAAAATCACCAATAGACCCATAATAGACATAATGTATAAGCAGAATTCTTTAATCGATAACATATCGAAATTCACTTGTACTTTTGCCAATGTTGTACTTTACCAATACCTTCTATCATGAACCTTCATCCTTCCAATTGGATAATGAACCAGAAGAGATAAAAACGCAAAAATTTCAAAGCCATGAATAATCAAGAATATTCCTCTCATTCTCCTTATCGTAACGGATCAGCCAACTCTCCTCTCCCCTCTCAAATTTTTAACACATCCAATCAAAATCATCAGCAAATCCAGTAATATACATGCTATACGACCAAAACTCTTCCTCTATTACCATTATAGCATCTCTCTTGTACACTGTGCTGACAAGATTGTACTTTGATATATCATGCACAAAAAAGCTCCATATTTTACAGCCAAAACCCCTCCAAAACGAGAATTAACATAGTAAAGTAGCAAAAGAACAAAAACCCACTAGTCCAACCATTCATATAATCAAGATTATTTTGTTTTCTCTTTTTGTATTTTTACCCCCAAAAAAAGGTATTTACCTCTGAAGATACATTATTGCTTCCTCAAGAGCACGCCTGAGGCTGGATTGCTGGTGGGCAAGGCCTTCGCAAGACTTGCAGTGCTTCCCAGGACAGTCAATTCTGTTGCCCCAATACACGTACTTCTCAGAATCTCTATGATTCTTAGCATTTTGCTCTGCATACTTGTTCCTGTGATGGAATAAAAGAATCCTTTTGTGGAAAAGAAAGAAGATGCAAGGTAGAAAACAGCAATGCAGCCAATTGTAAGAATGACAAGAATAGAAGATCTGGGTAAATTACGACTACAGTTAATTACATTTACCCCGCTAGTGATTTGTCCAAATATTTTTCATTGAGGTTTCTTCAATTTTAGTCATGTATTTTTTTCCAATAATTCGTATTACCAATTATTACCCTTTTTTTAAAATATACAAATTATTACCTATTTGCATTATAGTTTTCAAAGAAAAATTTGTTTTCTATGAAACATTTTTCAATCACTTTTTACTTTACATATATCAGAATACATTTCTCAATCACATTTTATTTTATATGTATCAAATTATTACCAAATATTTTTCTATAAAATTTTCAAAAAAATCAAGTCAAATGGTCTTTTAACCCAAAGTACACTTACCTTTTGTTATTTATGAGTCATGACATCCAAAACCCACAATCGAAAATAATGGAATAACTACTAGCCAAATTACATTCTATTTATAATATATTTTTCTCAAATGAAATTTCTCCAAGTTATGGAAACAATTGGATTCTAGCCTTTGAATAGCAAAGTGTTCATATATAAATAAAAAATGCCAATTTAATTCTTGTAAGTTAGACAATCTAACATTTAACCCCTTGTAGCCTTTAAATTTTAGCGTCGATTGGGGGATTTGGCTCCATTAAATTCTCTTGCCATTTTTGTAATGCACATTTAGATACATGATTGATGTTTTCAATTGCTAATAAGAGACATGATTATTTTAAATTTGACTAATTATAATCCTTTATTAATAAACAAAGACACATGTTATGCATCCAAATATGCATTGTGGAAAATGGAGAAAGAATCCACGAGAAAAGAGCCAAGTTTTCAGTTGGAGGATTTTGACTCCCCTCCAATGGATTCTCTATCCATTTCTTACAATGCACATCTAGGTGCATAACACGTGTCTTTATTTATTAACAAAGGTTAGGATTAGTTAAATTTAAAAGGATCATATCATTTCATTTATTAACAAGGATTAGAATTAGTCAAATTTAAAAGAAAAATCTTCTAATTCTAATCTTCATTTATTAGGAAAGAAGATTTTTCTTTTAAATTTGACTAATTCTAATCCTTGTTAATAAATGAAATGATATAATCCTTTTAAATTTGACTAAACCTAACCTTTGTTAATAAATAAAGACACGTGTCACACATCTAGATGTGCATTGTGAAAAATTGAGAGAGAATCTACTAGATAGGAGCCAAGCTGTCAGTTGGAAGATTTAGCTCCTCTTCAATGGATTCTTTTTCCATTTCCTATAATGTACATCTAGATGCATGACATGTGTCTTCATTTATTAGAAAAGGATATGATCATTTTAAATTTGATTAACATAACCCTTGTTAATAAATAAAGACATAGTGTCATACATCCAAATGTGCACTGCAATAAATGGAGAGAGAATCCACTGGAAAAGAGCCAAAGCCGCTGGATAGCTGTACTTACAAAAAAAACATGTACCTAAAATACACATCTATA
This sequence comes from Coffea eugenioides, assembly GCF_003713205.1. Taxonomy (NCBI): domain Eukaryota; kingdom Viridiplantae; phylum Streptophyta; class Magnoliopsida; order Gentianales; family Rubiaceae; genus Coffea; species Coffea eugenioides. Next base: position 8,906 of record NW_020863300.1, on the reverse strand, counting down.
ATAAACACCTCGTAGAATATTACTAAAAACACCCAAAAACATCTAAAAATATCAAAAAATTACTAAAAAAAGCAAAAAAAAAAAAAAAGAGCAAAATACATATCAACACACACACCTCATCATCATCACTCCTCCCCTCTCCACCATTATATTCCTTTCCTATTAGGAACCTCTATTGAGCTAATAGCCCTATTGTCCATCACCTATCCCCACCTTCATTGCAACTTCTCCCATCCATCCTCCTTTTCTTGCTCATCAACCCCCTAACTTCTATGATGGAGAGGAAGGAGGTTTGGCGATAAGAGAAAGGGGATAGGGGTTTGACAATGGAAAGGAATGGCTGGTGGGGGAAAGGAAAGGAGTGAATAGAGAGGACCTCATGGTCAGGGGTGAGAGAGGGGAAGAAGATGAGGACGGAGAAGGGATGGCGAGTCCCAAGGGAAAGAGAGGTATTCCAAAAATATCTCAAAAACTCTAAAAACAACTTAAAGCCTCACATCTACAAAGTTTTTAAAAACATATTATTATCATTATCATTATCATCATTATTGTTATAAAAGTTATCATGTGTTTTGGTGCCTTTGAATGTTTGCATTTTTATGATCTTAGTTTTTGTTATCCTAATTGTGCCCTTACTAATTGATGATTAATGTTCTATATTCCACTCTTATAATTTATGATGATTTAAATTCATTCTAGAAAATATTGGTTGATGACAAGACAAAACATTAATTGATGATTATGTTCACTATATTGCGTCATACCATTTTAATTTATAAAGAAAAATCTCCTTAAACTTGTAAACACAAAATGAGTTGAGAAACGTTCAGCAAATAGATGAATTATATTAGTTGTATCCATCCAATTCAAACAAAAGGGAAGAATTTTGTATGTCACACCCAATGTGACGATTTTACTTTAGAACAATGAATCCTTGTTATTTAGAAGTATAAGAAAAAAATTGGTTTTAGTTTTTATGATTCCAAAATTACTATTTTCTTCAATAATTAAAAACATTTTATTGCATTTCATTAATAATCAATATCAATTAATATGATTCATGAATACGGTTACAAAGATGAAACGTCCCTTTGAGTGATGGTGTATTAAAACTCAAACACTCATGTTCAAAGATAGTCTTATAACTGTAATAGCACTATACATCATTTACAAGTCAATATTAATCGTAAACAAAAAAAAGAAACACTAAAAAAAGACCAAAACTAAAAGAAAAAAATAATATTACATAAAGAATGATAAATTTTACCCAAAAAAATTGCAAAATTCAATTGAGATGTCATAAAAGAGAACATTAAGATCACCCAAATCGAGCAAAAATATAAAAAATAAATATAGATGTAAATGTAGATACTTTTTTACCGGGAAAAATCCACTTTTCGTCTTCAAACTTTGAGTTAGGGACACATTTCATCCCCAAATTTTTAGACGCATCGCATTTAGTAATAAATTAATTATTTTGGGCCACATTTAATCCAAAAAGGGTAAAATATTCAATTTGGATGGAGAAAACTGATGTGGCGTTATTTTGGGCCACATTTAATCCAAAAAGGGTAAAATATTCAATTTGGATGGAGAAAACTGATGTGGCGTTGATTTTGACTGATTTTTTTTTACTTAACGGCCACGTGCCAAACACGTGACTTTCTCTATCCAATTAAGCAATTTACCATTTTTGGACTAAATGTGACAAAAAATAATTAATTCATTTACTAAATGTGGTGTGTCAAAAAATTTGGGAATGAAATGTGTCCTTAACTCAAAGTTTAGGGACGAAAAGTGGATTTTTTCCCTTTTTCACCAATAGTACCAGCTGTCTGATCAGTTAGATTAAAGTGTTCGTGTAATTGGTTTTAGTTTTCAATGATGTCCAAAGTACTCTACATAAAATGACACAAAGAATGACAAAAAATGATAAAACGTTGAAAAATTCAACACAAATGATGGATGTTTTGATACCGAAAGTATCAAGTCTTAGATTACAGTGTTTGTAAAATCTAGTCTTAGTTTTTAGTGATGGCTTAAGTGCTCTCTTCTCGAATAATATTCATGCACTTTTCATCCCTAACCTAATGTTTGGGTGAGTGACCAATTTCATCCTCAAATTTTCAACAAGAACACATTTAATCCTCAAACATTATCAATTTTGGTTAATTTAGGACAATTGACAGAAAACTCTTGAAACTGGATAGAAAGTAGTCACGTGAGAAGCGTACTCCGTTAGTTTAATTTATTGCAGCCAACAAAATGGGGAAAACTGTCTTCTTTTTTCATTCGTGTCTCCTTCTTTCTTGAGTATATGCTCTGTTTTTTCTAGCCCTAAGTTTTGCAGGCAAAGTTTCATCATGCTCAATACCTATTATTCTACTTGTAATAGCGAAGGCCATGGAGAACCTAGAGTGCTAAAATAAGAAGAAGTTCTGCTTCTTCAATTTCATCAACACGTGTCTGTAATTGTGGATTCAGGACAAAACTAACAACTTGTTAGCAGGGCAACAATTTGAAAGAAGATTTCTTAGTTGTTCTTTGTGGCCAGTAAGAACTCATTGTACTATTGACACACCAGTAAAACTTTGATTTTAACAAATTTTTGAATTATGTTTTATTAGACTCGACAGGTGCAAGTATTTTGATAGGTTGATGAGGAAATTGGTCCAAGAGGAAGGGTACTTATACCTGGTTTGCCAAAAAGGGTGAATAAGTTGGAAGAAATAGTTGAAAAGATACGAAAGAGGGAGAAAATTTTCATCATCATTATTGTGGTCCTAATGGTGTTGTTGGTTTTGAGTTGGAGGAGAACAAGCAAAGCAAATGGAAAGTGGGGCAAGCTGTTGCTAAGTCTAGTAAGAAATGTTGCTAAATTTGCCAGACTGAGATTGTATTTTGTGGAAACAAATGTGTTTGCTAGAATGCTAGTTGGATAATCCTTTGTTTGTAAGAGGTAGGATTTAGGATAAACGTAGACTAAAGTAGCAGCAGAGAAGTATGAAAACCAGCTGTTGATTGATCAATTATGTACATTTTGCGGATGGAAGTGGACATTTTCTGTTTGTAAGGAAGCTATTTTGTGTATGAAAACTTGGTGAAATCTCAATTTTGACATGTGATTCTGGTCACATAATTTGTTCCCAATTTCATACAATTGCAATCTCAATTCTGATAATAGTTACACATATAAATTCTTAATGAGTTGTATCCTATTGAGTTGGGGACCATAAACAAAAAGTAAATCCAAAGTCAACAGTGAGCTAATCCCTATTTTACATATAGTAGTGTTCAACATGATTACAATGAGATCCCTATTTTGGAGGTGACCGATCATTTAATTCCTTCTTTTGTAAGGACATTTTTCTTCAATGGGGTTCTACATGGATCCACTTTCACCAATCTTCTAGACAGTAGCCAGCCGATTGTCCTGATTGATGTCAGTGAGAATATTGGAAAAGTTCTTCATTGTTAAAAAAGGACAAAAGAATGAAAAAGAAGACAATTTTTTTCTTTTTTGTTGGCTGCAATAAATTACACTAAAGGAGCATGTGTCTCATGTGACTACTTTCCATCCAATTTCAAGAGTTTTCTGTCAATTGTCCTAAATTGACCAAAATTGACAATGATTGAGGACTAAATGTGCTATTGCTAAAACTTTGAGGACGAACTTGGTCCCTCATCCAAACACTGGGGATGAAAACTGCATTTTCCCCTAATATTCAATAATGGTAATTGTTACGAAAAATGAAGCAGCAAATTTGAATTATGGAGACAATTAAGATAATAAAGCACTTTTATCTAAAACTGTCCTTTTGCGTTTTACTCCCAATTTATCAGTTAATGAAAAATTCTTGATTATCCACAATTGTAATTCCAATTCCAAGATCATCAGAAATATAGATACTACAAAAAAAGTTATTAATATAGATACTACAAAAAAAAGGTGATGCTAGAATCAAAAAGTTATTCTTGCTTATGCTTAATTTGTGAAAATAAAGAAGGACAACTAGCTAACGATTCAAAGGCATCTACAAGAGTGAAAGAAAAAGAAAAAGAGAAAAAAGTTAGATAAATATTTCAAATTATCTAATCTATTGACATAGTATATGATCAGATGATTAATTGGACTATATAATGAATGTAAAATAAATAATTTAGTAGGTTCATATGATACTATTGTTAAAGTATGATGGTTGTTCATAATAGCTAAAAAAGTATTATATTTTAGGATTTTACAATCACATGTAAAATATGTGAAGTATTACTAGTCTACAATAAATTCTCTCCAAAAAGAAAAATTTAACTCAAACAGGCACTCAAATTTTGCCAGCATGTGTTCTGGACCAAAAGGTGATTAAACAATAATTTTAAAATTTAATTGGGCTTACCTTCTTGATTTTTCTGGGGGTGTTTTTAAGAAATTTTATTGAAGCATGTTCCTTAATTTATAAGTGTGTTTCTACAATAAAAATGTGGTTGAGTTTGTCTTCTAAATGGGCAGAATCTAAAATATATATGGTTCAATAGAGATTTTTATGGTATTACATTACACAAGTGGTCACTGAAAGTTGCTATAGAACTGCTAGAGGTTTATTCTTACAAAAAATTAAGTCTTGACACTAATATAAATACTAAATACTAATCAAAACTAAAACATTTTCACTCTTTAAATTCAATTCTACGAAGCAGATAAGCCGCAGTGCTTATTTTTAATTATTTTTTAATAGTTCCTTAATGTCGCATGCTGCTAAATTTGGTCACATAGTATAGTGAAACGTATTACCTTAAACTTTTGCTATTGCACATGGCTTTACTATTGATCTATCTTTAAAAAAAAAAAAAAAATACAAGGATCTTACCCTGTTTCATATTTTCCAAACGCTTTTCTGGACTTGATAATTGTACAAAACTACTACGCTTTTCCTGACGAACTCATGTTCTCATATTGGATATTGGTGACATATAGAACTTTCGTTCCTTGTGAATATTTTGATTTCTAATGATGCTTTGAGATGCTTGATTGAATTATGCCTTCTATATGTGGGCGAAAGTTGCACAGAAATTTTGTAACAGCACGACACTTTTCGGATTACAATAACAGGTTTTTCTTCATTCATTATTGTGTCGAATAGCTATTCTTCTTAGCTGTTGTAATTTTTTACTTTAGTTTCCATTTCAAGGTTACGATGACAAATTTGTCCAACTAAAATAAGTTGAACAAACTGAAATGCTTCCTTTTCACTTTACTGTGCAATCCATGGTAGGAGCCAAAATGAGGACAGAACATATACTTCCAGACACCAAATCATATGTGAGAGATTTTTTTCCGGAAAGAGGAGAAATTAAATGAACAGAAAGTAGTTAACTGCATTAGAAGTTCCTTGAAGAAGGGAAAGCAGAGCTGCAACAGATGGGAGTCCAACCAATATAGTTCGAACGCTCAAGAAAACACACTACAAGAAATATATTTTTCAGTGACAAAAATTTATGTGACAACAAAAATCTTGTCACAGATAACCTAATTCAGTGACGACATTAGGTGTCATCACAGATGAGTACAGCACAAGCATAATCAGTGACAACATTGGAAGTTGTCATTCTCAACTTGTCACGAAATAGTTGGCGCGCATCTCATTTGATGCCGCGGGAAATGATTTTATGACAACTGAAGTAAAGTCGTCACAAACGCTCTCTCTACAGTGACAACATAACTTGTTGTCATTGAAAGTCTACCCGGTTCCAATTTTGTGACAACTTTTTGCGTCACTGTATACTACAGTATTTTCATCAACTTTCACTAATTCTACTATGACACCCTAATTTTATTATTTAACCCCCAATTCTTTTATATTAGCAAAAGCACCGAAGATATGACACCCTAATTTTATAATTTAGCCCCTATTCATTATGTATTAACAAAATGCAAATGATATAATAACAAACTATTTTTAGACATTTGTAATTTTTGCTAAGTTGACATAATAGACATGTCTAAGCATAAAAATTTTTTCATGAATTGTTTATTATTACTTATAACAACCCCCAAAAATCAATAACTGAAATAATTTGAAAAAGTGTAATTGAATATAATTTGTAGTCTAATGTTAGCATTGTGAAAGATTAGTATAACGTGTAATACATCATAAGTAATAATTATTTTCATATGGAATGGGTATATACGAAATTAAAATTATTCGGTAAAATATCTGTCGTGCAATAAGATTGAGATTTGTAACACATTTAACAGAATATTTGATTACATGTTTCTTTTAATTTATTATAAAAACTAAGTAATAGACAAAGAGTAGGATAAGCATGAGTAAGAAGTGCTATACTGTATATAAGCAATTCTATAGTATTTTCATCAAATTTCACTAATTCTACTATGGCACCCTAATTTTATTATTTATCCCCCAATTCTTTTATATGAGCAAAAAACACCGAAGATATGACACCCTAATTTTATAATTTAGCCCCTATTCATTACGTATTAGCAAAATACAAATGATATAATAACAAACTATTTTTAGATATTTGTAATTTTTGCTAAGTTGACATAATAGACATGTCTGAGCATGAAAATTTTTTCACGAATTGTTTATTATTCCTTATAACAACCCCCAAAAATCAATAACTGACATAATTTGAAAAAATGTAATTGAATATAATTTGTAGTCTAATGTTAGCACTGTGAAAGATTAGTATAACGTGTAATACATCATAAGTAATAATTATTTTCATATGGAATGGGTATATACGAAATTAAAATTATTCAGTAAAATATCTGTTGTGCAATAAGATTGAGAGTTGCCACACATTTAACAGAATATTTGATTACATGTTTCTTTTAATTTATTATAAAAACTAAGTAATAGACAAAGAGTAGTATAAGCATGAGTAAGAAGTGCTATACTGTATATAAGCGATTCTATGCATGTTAAATTTTTGAAACATGTTTTATTGTGTAAGTTTTATTGTAAGGTAATTTCTTAAATAATTTGTATATTGAGTTGTCCAAACCCAAAAAGATGTATATAGACACAAACAAGCACACATATATATATATATACATGCACAAAAAAGAAACCAATATCAAATAATTTATTTGATATTTATAGATGAGATTAAGGAAAAAAAAAAGAGATTAAGTATGAAAAAAGAAACCTGAAAAAAAAATTTGACCAGGGAAAAAAAAAAGAAAAAAAATGTATGAAGCTAAAGGTGTGAATCCTGGAATCTCAAAGATGTGCTTAGATGCCAAAAAAAAAAGAGCGCCAGTCTGAAATCTGAAAGAGGCGCGAGGCGGGTGGCTGAAATCTCTACAAAACGACGTCGTTTTTGGTTGTTCACACACAAACAAAAGTCTCGCCGCTTCTCTCTTCCAACACTTAGACAAATTTCATTCTCAGTCTTTCCTTCCTATGGTGAACTAACCCTTCCTTCCCGTAGATTCGAAATGCCGCTCGCCACCGTTAGCCGCTGAAGTCCGCCGCTATCCACCACCATCAGCAGCTGAAGTTTGCCGCTACCCAGCAACTTGAGCTTTATTCTTCAGCCTTTCCTTCACCACTGACGATGACCCTTTCTCCCCTCCATTGACCCGCAACCGTGTCGAAATGCCGCTCACCACCGTTAACCGCTGAAGTCCGCCGCTATCCACCACCATCAGCCACTGAAGTCCGAGCTATCCAGCACCATAATTTATTCTTCAGCATTTCCTTCACCACTGACGATAGCCCTTTCTCCCCTCTATTGACCCGCAACCGCGTCGAGCTCTTTAGCACCAGCAAATCCAAGGCAATTGGGGAAAGCTATACATTTCTTAGGTAAGTTCAACTGAAGTTTGTTCTTTGTTCTTCATTTCCTTGCCATTTTCGAACCTACATTTTAATTTTCCCCTGTTTTTGTTAGCTCATTATCCAATGGCTTCTGTCCTACCCCCGAAAGGCTTCATTTCCTTGCCATTATTCGAGGCAATTTGGGCTTCTGAAATGTTGCATTTTTTTAACATATTACTTTTCTTGATATATGATACTGATTTCATGGCTTTTCATATGAATTTTCATATTACTTTTATGGCTGCTTTTCATATGACTTGTAGCCTTAATTTTTGAAAAAGCTAGTTAACAAATTATTCTCTTTAGTTTGATATTAGAAAAGTATTTTGTACTAAAGGCTGATGTGTCTATATCTAGGACATGGATAAAACTTGGATGAAGATTAGCAATAGGAAGGACAAGGCTTATGAACTCGGAGTCAAAAATTTCCTCAAATTTGCATATTCTCAAAAAGTTGAAAATCAAAAAATTCCATGCCCATGTACACAATGCAATAATTTTTGTAACCAAACTAAAACAGTTGTGGGGGATCATTTATTGACTCAAGGCATTCGTAAAAGCTACACAAGATGGATACACCATGGGGAACAATTTCGACACCAAAATTGTGGGGATAGTACTAAACATGGGGATGGAGAGGAGGATAGTGATACTGAAGATTTAAATGACATGTTGCACGACATTGGGACAGCACAATGGGGGGACAATTGGGCTGGTAGGGAAGAATCAACGGATGATAGTCTAAATGCGAATCATAGTGACACAGATAACTTTCTTAAATTGTTAGAAGATGCAAAAAAGGAGCTGTATCCAGGGAATCATTTTTACTCAAAGCTATCCTTTGTAGTCACTTTGCTCCATTTGAAAACAATGAGCGGGTGGACTATAAAGTCCTTCAATGCATTGCTGGAAATTTTTAGGCATGCACTACCTCCTGAAGCCACAGTTCCCAAGTCTTTTGCTGATGCTAAGAAGCTCATTCGAGACTTAGGTTTTAAATCTAAAAAAATCCATGCTTGTGTCAATGATTGTGTTCTCTTCCGCAAGGAAAATGAAAATTTT
>NW_020863299.1:0-19045 GCF_003713205.1 Coffea eugenioides | reverse complement strand
TATTATTCCAATTTCATATGACCTTTTTTAAAAAATATTTTAGAGTTGTTCGTATTTATTCTGTTGTAATTGGGAACGCGTGTTATGACGTTATCGTACCTAGTTTTGTTTCTAAATTCTAAAAGTATGATAGTACTGGAAGGATCATCGACAGAATATTCTTTTTTGGTATGAAACATTGACCAAGATATTCTGAAGAAATAAAAACAATATTTAACATCATGACGACCAAAGTACATGCTAAATCAGTTAACATAAGAATAAGGAATTTAGAATTTTTCAGCAATTAATTAAGGGATAATTACAGAAACCTCCCCTGAGGTTTCTGACAGTCTCAACGACCTCCCCCGAAGTTTTGAAAATCCCTTATACCTCCCCTGTCAGATTATTGGGCCCTAAAATGACAACATGGATGTTGAATTGACAGAAATATCCCTGCTGTTGAAGTAATATATTCTGATAATAATATGAATTAATTAGTGAAATGTCTAATACATAGGATTAACTAACTTAACTGGAACATTTTAATCAGTTCTTGTAAATGGATCCTCAGATGAAAACGATTTTCAGAGCAACTAAATCAAATCCTTTGGTCCATGATTGTTCTCCATAAGTTAAGGTTTTCAACTATAGCTTTTTTCTGTTTTGCTTCAGCAAACTGTTATCTAAAAATGTCCTACAACTCTCTATAAATAATTTGGTTGATGTATAGGTTTCCAAGTGTTCCTTGCTTTGATAAACCAAAGGACAATGAAATTTAATTGTGATCCAAGTATCTTCTGTCTCAATAATTTCTAAATAATTTATATTCTGATTATTCAAAACTAAAGTTGCAGCTTTACTTCATGATGCAGGGTCAATTATCAGATGGTACTGTAATTGCTGTAAAGCAACTTTCTTCCAAGTCTAAACAAGGGAACCTCGAATTTGTGACTGAAACAGGAATGATATCTGCTTTGCAACATCCTAATCTTATAAAGTTGTATGGGTGCTGTGTTGAAGGAAATCATTTAATGCTTATCTACGAATTCATGGCAAACAACTGTGTATCACAAGCTCTTTTCAATAAGCTCAGCTCTATTCAACGAACAAGTGCAAGTAAATTTGAAAGAGATGCACATAATTTTGGTGGATATATAGCAAACTAAGTAACTAGTTTGTCTTTCAAATGTCAACAGGAAAGGATTCAGCAAGCAAGATAAAGTTAGACTGGCCAACAAGAAGGAAAATTTGCCTAGACGTAGCCCGAGGTCTGGCCTACCTCCATGAAGAGTCAAGACTGAAAATTGTCCACGGAAACATCAAGACTAGCAATATTTTGCTTGACAAGGACCTCAATGCTAAAATCTCTGATTTTGGCCTGGCGAAGCTAAATGAGGACGATTGTAGTCACATTGGCACCCGGATTGCCTGAACTATGTAAGTTCGTTGTGTCCATGTTTTTGGAGAATCTGTAGAGGTTTTAGCTCCTGCTTCAAATATCTTATCATATATAAATGGCAATGTGATAATAAAACAGGTTAAAACTTACCTTCATTAATCATGTGGCTAAAGCTTAAATGCCTGCCTTCATTTTGTCACTTTGACATATCTGCCATATCAGCGGGTTGGTCTTTGTTTTCACCTCTGAAAACAAAGCAACAAGAGCTTCCTTTGATAGTGATCATAACCTCGTGACCTGCTTATATTGTAATGAATGTTCCCTTAATACTTGCTCATGCAGAGGTTACATGGCTCCTGAGTACGCGATGCTTATATTGTTTTCACCTCTGAAAACAAAGCAACAAGAGCTTCCTTTGATAGTGATCATAACCTCGTGACCTGCTTATATTGTAATGAATGTTCCCTTAATACTTGCTCATGCAGAGGTTACATGGCTCCTGAGTACGCGATGCGCGGTTACTTGACTGCTAAAGCAGATGTTTACAGCTATGGAGTTGTAGCATTGGAAATAGTCAGTGGAAAAAACAACACAAATTACAGGCCAAAGGAAGAATGTGTTTATCTTCTTGATGAGGTAAAACTGAAATTCTTCAATTCTATTATTTTTACTTCGATTTCCACTAGTAATTCTCACACATTCACAATCTGAAACCTGATCAGTATCTCATTGTCTTTCCGACTAAATTGCCGTAAAATTTCCAAGCCTACACTGTCTTCCCTCATAGGATTCTAATGCAGCTTGTTCCAGTCTAACTTTTGTCATTTCATTCTTCTGACCAGGCCTATGTTTTACAAGAGAGAGGCAGTCTACTAGAACTGGTTGATCCAGACTTGGGGTCCAAATATTCATCAGAAAAGGCAACTCTCATGCTAAATGTGGCCCTTCTATATACAAATGCATCCCCAACTCTCAGGCCTACAATGTCTCAAGTTGTGAGCATGCTGGAAGGCCAAACAGATGTTCAGGACATACTTTCTGAGCCAGGGTTCTCAACTGCCCCTTCAAAATTCAAGAACATAAGAAACCATTTTTGGCAAAATCCAAGTCCCAGTCAGACTCAAAGCATTTCATCAAGCGGTCCACATTCCTATTCGTCCGTCTCAAATGCAGATATTGAAGAGAATAGAACCTTTCAAAACATATTGAGTAAAAAGTAGTATTCTATACACAAGTAAGTGTATATAGCATAGCAGTAACTGCAGGTGAAGTCGCCTTGAACATGTTTGTAGGTAGTTCAACTTATACTTGTATGAGCACTTTTGCAGAAACCTCAGCCACAACCCAACAATGTTGACAGCTTTCTCTTGCAACTCCCATGCAAGCAAATATATAGACCTCCAAAGCAACAGTACTGTTTCTTTTTACCGTTACAAATAACTGCTTTGAGAGCCGTTGGCATGAAGCAGAAGACAATTTCTTGCAATACATCCTGACCTTTTTCCATCAGTTTCACATACACCCTCTGAAATTTCAAAGGAACAAGATTCTATTGAAATTTTCAACATAAACATCCTCACTAATGACAATCTTGAGGACAGAGGTGGAATTTTTTTATTTTCTCTCTCCTGATACACATTTTATATTCAATGTCCATGTCAATTGGGTTGAATCTGATACTATCTACTTAGTTCTAGGGGAGGTATAAGGGATTTTCGGAACTTCAGGGGAGGTCCTTGAGACTGTCAGAAACCTCAGGGGAGGTTTCTGAAATTATCCCAAAATCTAAAGACCATCTCCAAGAATACATGTTATTTCTTTTTCTCTTTTATGTATTATACTATTTAATGAAAATTATCGCATTGTATAAATTTACATATAAAGTTTATAAGGACTAATATGGTAGTTAAATATTTAAGATACATTAATTTTTGAATAAATCTTAAATATACTAACAATGTATACAGTAACTGTTGGATCCATAACACGTGCAAAAGTTGGATTTCAAATTTAAATTTTATATAATTGTCATTCATCCAAAACTAACAATATATACACTGTCAGGTAGAAAAAAATAATACTTAATTTTATTTGATGTAAATATGAATAGTATGTAAAAATATTGTTAATGAATTATTTATTGATTCACAATTAATCGAATAAAAAATATTCCATGCTAATACACGAGATAGATACTGGTTGAGTATTACTTGTACAATGTAATGGGTGCAATCCCTCTATTTCGACTCACCAATTATTTGACACATGTATTACAAAGAAGCTAATTTAATTAATGGGATAATTTCAGAAACCTCCCCTGAGGTTTCTGACAGTCTCAAGGACCTCCCCTGAAGTTCCGAAAATCCCTTATACCTCCCCTAGAACTAAGTAGATAGTATCAGATTCAACCCAATTGACATGGACATTGAATATAAAATGTGTATCAGGAGAGAGAAAATAAAAAAATTCCACCTCTGTCCTCAAGATTGTCATTAGTGAGGATGTTTATGTTGAAAATTTCAATAGAATCTTGTTCCTTTGAAATTTCAGAGGGTGTATGTGAAACTGATGGAAAAAGGTCAGGATGTATTGCAAGAAATTGTCTTCTGCTTCATGCCAACGGCTCTCAAAGCAGTTATTTGTAACGGTAAAAAGAAACAGTACTGTTGCTTTGGAGGTCTATATATTTGCTTGCATGGGAGTTGCAAGAGAAAGCTGTCAACATTGTTGGGTTGTGGCTGAGGTTTCTGCAAAAGTGCTCATACAAGTATAAGTTGAACTACCTACAAACATGTTCAAGGCGACTTCACCTGCAGTTACTGCTATGCTATATACACTTACTTGTGTATAGAATACTACTTTTTACTCAATATGTTTTGAAAGGTTCTATTCTCTTCAATATCTGCATTTGAGACGGACGAATAGGAATGTGGACCGCTTGATGAAATGCTTTGAGTCTGACTGGGACTTGGATTTTGCCAAAAATGGTTTCTTATGTTCTTGAATTTTGAAGGGGCAGTTGAGAACCCTGGCTCAGAAAGTATGTCCTGAACATCTGTTTGGCCTTCCAGCATGCTCACAACTTGAGACATTGTAGGCCTGAGAGTTGGGGATGCATTTGTATATAGAAGGGCCACATTTAGCATGAGAGTTGCCTTTTCTGATGAATATTTGGACCCCAAGTCTGGATCAACCAGTTCTAGTAGACTGCCTCTCTCTTGTAAAACATAGGCCTGGTCAGAAGAATGAAATGACAAAAGTTAGACTGGAACAAGCTGCATTAGAATCCTATGAGGGAAGACAGTGTAGGCTTGGAAATTTTACGGCAATTTAGTCGGAAAGACAATGAGATACTGATCAGGTTTCAGATTGTGAATGTGTGAGAATTACTAGTGGAAATCGAAGTAAAAATAATAGAATTGAAGAATTTCAGTTTTACCTCATCAAGAAGATAAACACATTCTTCCTTTGGCCTGTAATTTGTGTTGTTTTTTCCACTGACTATTTCCAATGCTACAACTCCATAGCTGTAAACATCTGCTTTAGCAGTCAAGTAACCGCGCATCGCGTACTCAGGAGCCATGTAACCTCTGCATGAGCAAGTATTAAGGGAACATTCATTACAATATAAGCAGGTCACGAGGTTATGATCACTATCAAAGGAAGCTCTTGTTGCTTTGTTTTCAGAGGTGAAAACAATATAAGCATCGCGTACTCAGGAGCCATGTAACCTCTGCATGAGCAAGTATTAAGGGAACATTCATTACAATATAAGCAGGTCACGAGGTTATGATCACTATCAAAGGAAGCTCTTGTTGCTTTGTTTTCAGAGGTGAAAACAAAGACCAACCCGCTGATATGGCAGATATGTCAAAGTGACAAAATGAAGGCAGGCATTTAAGCTTTAGCCACATGATTAATGAAGGTAAGTTTTAACCTGTTTTATTATCACATTGCCATTTATATATGATAAGATATTTGAAGCAGGAGCTAAAACCTCTACAGATTCTCCAAAAACATGGACACAACGAACTTACATAGTTCAGGCAATCCGGGTGCCAATGTGACTACAATCGTCCTCATTTAGCTTCGCCAGGCCAAAATCAGAGATTTTAGCATTGAGGTCCTTGTCAAGCAAAATATTGCTAGTCTTGATGTTTCCGTGGACAATTTTCAGTCTTGACTCTTCATGGAGGTAGGCCAGACCTCGGGCTACGTCTAGGCAAATTTTCCTTCTTGTTGGCCAGTCTAACTTTATCTTGCTTGCTGAATCCTTTCCTGTTGACATTTGAAAGACAAACTAGTTACTTAGTTTGCTATATATCCACCAAAATTATGTGCATCTCTTTCAAATTTACTTGCACTTGTTCGTTGAATAGAGCTGAGCTTATTGAAAAGAGCTTGTGATACACAGTTGTTTGCCATGAATTCGTAGATAAGCATTAAATGATTTCCTTCAACACAGCACCCATACAACTTTATAAGATTAGGATGTTGCAAAGCAGATATCATTCCTGTTTCAGTCACAAATTCGAGGTTCCCTTGTTTAGACTTGGAAGAAAGTTGCTTTACAGCAATTACAGTACCATCTGATAATTGACCCTGCATCATGAAGTAAAGCTGCAACTTTAGTTTTGAATAATCAGAATATAAATTATTTAGAAATTATTGAGACAGAAGATACTTGGATCACAATTAAATTTCATTGTCCTTTGGTTTATCAAAGCAAGGAACACTTGGAAACCTATACATCAACCAAATTATTTATAGAGAGTTGTAGGACATTTTTAGATAACAGTTTGCTGAAGCAAAACAGAAAAAAGCTATAGTTGAAAACCTTAACTTATGGAGAACAATCATGGACCAAAGGATTTGATTTAGTTGCTCTGAAAATCGTTTTCATCTGAGGATCCATTTACAAGAACTGATTAAAATGTTCCAGTTAAGTTAGTTAATCCTATGTATTAGACATTTCACTAATTAATTCATATTATTATCAGAATATATTACTTCAACAGCAGGGATATTTCTGTCAATTCAACATCCATGTTGTCATTTTAGGGCCCAATAATCTGACAGGGGAGGTATAAGGGATTTTCAAAACTTCGGGGGAGGTCGTTGAGACTGTCAGAAACCTCAGGGGAGGTTTCTGTAATTATCCCTTAGATTTTCTCATGATAATACAAATACTTAAATTTCATTTTTTATTCAAGATGAAAAAAAAAGTAGATATCTATCTTTCCGTTAATAATTTATTACTTCTTATCAAACAAATGAATTTATGAATGTAACATTTAACTATGTACTAAACAAAGTTACCATATATGGATAAAAGAATAATCTACATTTATTGAATGAGACAAAAGTTGTTAGAAGAGAGAGAAATTATAATTGGAGGAGACTTAGAAGCAAAAATGGGTAAAACCCAAATTTCCATTAACTCATTAATTTTTTTCAAATTTTTTCTATAAAAAGAAGTCAATATTATTAGGAGTAAATCTTTCCTACACTGACGGTGTATACACCATCATCGTTGGATTCATGACATGTGTGCAAAAGTTGAATTTCAAATTCAAAATTTGCATAGTTGTCATCCATCTAATACTGATAGTGTATACACTATCAGTGTAAGAAAGATTAATCCTATTATTAATAGACAAGTTTGAAATTGTCTAGCACGATTTGCTTAATAACAAAAGTTGATTTGACAAGTTGCATTAATGACATAAAATACACAAAACATGTTACAGATATATCTGATTTGAAAAATCATTAGATTTAACATAGTTACAAAACAAAAAAAATTATACTATAAATTACAAGCCATCAAATCTAGCCAATTGCACGAGTTGGTCCATAAATATCTGTGCATGTCTATTCCATTAGATATGCTATCCAATTAGTTTAAATTCAGAACTGCTATTGAGATCTAATAAGAAGATTTAAAAAATTCCAGATCTAACATATAGATGAAGACCTAACAAATTCCAAATCTAACATATAAATATGAAAAAAACTTTTAGATCTAAGAAAAAACAACAAAAAACTAAAACAAACATACGTTATAGTTTAGGAGAGAAGAAAACTCCCACTAAAATATGACTAATTACTTAGAATATTGGCAAAAAAAGAAAAGAAAAGTCAGACACTTATGATTCTGACAGGAGTGTGGTATCAATCTATTGATACAGTCCGGCACTTGGCACAATTATTATTATTTTTTTAAAGATCACTTTTTTTTAAAAAAAAAAAAACATTTTCAGGGAAGCCAGCTGTATGTCTGCCTGCCGTTGGAATTGAAGTGGGCACCCCACGTGCATGAAAGAAAGAGGCGTAAGCGATGGAAGATGGGACGGCTGGAGAGCATCCAAGTAACTTGAGCCACCCCCTTTAGTTTCCCCTCCCATCTTGCCTTATTGCAGCTTTGCTTTCTTTGTTTGCTCTATTTTCTTTTCTTTTTTTTTTTCCCGTTCCATCCAAACTCCAAAGTGCGCCGTCCTCCATTCCCTTCTGAGCTCTTTAACACTACATAAATTGCGGCACCGCTGGCTGCAATAGTAATATATTTCACTTCTCCATTTTCGGCGGCCACTTCGATACCGTGTTCCAAGCAAAGGAAGCCAGCCTGCTTTTGTACTATGCTCCGAACAATTTCTTTTTTAGTTATTTATTGTTTTTGGAGATTAATTTCCATTTAGCAAGAAGCATAAAAAGCAAAGCAAGTGAAGACGGGTTGCTCCGAAGTAGAGGTGTCAAAATGGGTGACTTGGGCGGGTTTGGATTGGGTAAAATGGATAATGGGTATAAGTGAGTCAACTCATTTATACCCATTTAATTAGATGGGTATAAATGGGTGAGTCAAAAAATGAATTGGGTAAACCAATTACCCATTTATAACCCATTTATTTTAACTTTTTGTAAACTCATTTAAATTCATTTTTGCAAACTAAGTTATCAATTTATACCACTCTTTATACCCATCATTAGTTTTAAATATATACTTATAATGTTCAATAAACTTAATTACCAATTTTTTTTCATTTATACTCTGTCACAAAATTACCGATTATTTAATAATTGAATAATAAGAATATAAAAATTTGAACTAAGTACTATAAAAATTAATATAAAAACTTAATCCAAAAATTTTGAACCCCTAACATTTTTTTCATATATAAATTTAAAATTTCATTTTATAAAGATAATAAAATAGGCTAAAATTTATCATAAATTAGTAATGCTAAAAAATGAGCAAGTTAACAAATTAAGAGAAAATAAAATAATAAGATAAAACCAACAAATAATAATAATGAAACAAAAGTAGTTAACATCATGACAAAATGAAAAATTTGAAAAAAAAAAAAGGTGGGGGAAAAGAAAAGACTTGGAGGGAAGAGAATTCTAAATGGGTTAATTGGATTTGATGGGTTACCCAATAATACCCATATACAAAAATTTAAGATACCCATACCCATCTATTCATGGGCGGGTATGGATAAATTTAGTTAAGTGGGTTGATTTGCCACCTCTACTCCGAAGGACGGAACACGAGCTACTGGCTACCCAAGTTATAAATCTTCATATTTTTGTTTCACCTTAAAATATAATTTTGAAATTTTTTTTTTGTATTTTTAGTTATTTGTCCTCCTCCAAATATTTTAAAAAATATATTACATTAATTTGACAGTTTATATGCATAAATACATATGTATTTCGCACTTTCGGATTAAAATTTTTTGTTCTGTCCAGATTTTTGTGGCCCCAATTGTGCCTAATTACTCAGAATATTGACCAAAAAAAATTTTAACATGTGTTTCTGTAACATTACTATTGACATTAATCATGTTTTCTACCCTTCTTCTTTTTTTCACCTTAAATGTTTGTCCCTAATTCTTCAATCCCAGTTTGGAAGCCTCCTTTTATTTTTTTTAAGGCATGGAAGCCTCCCAGTCACCTTCCTCCTTTCCCTTTCTCTGGCTTCCTGCTTTCTTGCGATTAGGATATACACCTACTGAAAATAACTAGGCAATTGAATGGAGGCAGTTTTTTTTTTTAACCTTTTCAGTCGCTGCCGGGCTGACACTGCCCGGCAGCACTAGCACATATTTAAAAAAAAAATTTATTCACAGCTCGGCAGCTACTATTCCCTTTTTTTTTTTTAATTTGGATCAGCCCAGTAGCAATAGTTTTGTATGCACCCACTATCAGACCAATACATGTCCGATTTTTTTTTTAGACAATATTCTGAGTAATTAGCCATAAAATACTTTAGAAAAGGTTTTATTAAATATAAAATAAAAGGATTAATCTTTCCTACACTGATAGTGTATACACTGTTAGTGTTGGATGAATGACAAATATGTAAAATTTGAATTTAAAATTCAACTTCTACATAAATGTCATAGATCCAACCGTGATAGTATATACACTATCAGTATAAGAAAGATTTATTCAAAACAAAAACAGAGAGAGAGAGAGAGAGAGAGAGAGAGAGAGAGAGAGAGAGAGACCTTGACTTGACGTCAAAATCTCCCTCCTATGGACAAAGCATAGTGGAGAGAAGGTTGTTTGGGTTTTTTTCAATTAAGCATGTCATTTAGGAGAATAAAAATAGTTGATTAAAATAAATACTTTCATATATATATATATATATATATATATATATATATATGTATATCGTATTAGGTCTGGTCCCCGAAAATTGACCAACGAGAATAATAGAGTTCTTGACAATTCAATAATGACAATAATAAAACAGATAAATCAAACAAAGAAATACGAAATTTATGTGGCTCGTCCAATTGACTTACATCCACGGGTGAAGGGGTAGCGGATTTACTATAACAGAAAGAGAGTACAAAAGAGAGAGTACAAAACCCTAGAAAATAATTTTTAGGTTCAAAAGACATCTAAAATTGAAAACACAAAAGAACCTAAATATCACTAAATGCTTAATGGCCCAAAGACCCATGATTTGCTCTTTTGGTTTGATACCAAACCAAAACTCCTCTCAGATTGGGGCGCCGGTCCCCCAAAACTCTCTTGGACTGGTGCACATAGCACTTGGTCTAGTGCCCTTAACACAATTAAACTCACTTAAGTCCACTATATTTGTAACTATCAAGAGAAGATACTTCTTTATAAAAGTTTCGATTTGAGATACAAAAACACACTCAACAAATCTCTACCTTGGGGTGTATTCAATATCGGTAAATAGTAAACAAATAACAAACAAACTCCACTTTCTCCATAAAAGTCCCAATGAATTTCAACGAACCACAACGAGCCACTAATGAACCAAGATGCAAAAGGCTCAACAGGTCCCAATGGGCCAAATCTCACAAAAGGTTCAATAGATTCCAACAGTTTAAAAACCATAAACATAGTAATCTTGCTCCACCTTCTTCTCAAAACCCTCAATGAGTTCTAACGGACCAAATAACTCTTCTTCAAAACCCAACTAAACTCCAATTACAATTTTTTCTTCACTTTCTGTAGCATTCAAAACCTGTTATTGTCATCAAGACCCCAAAATCTGACCATGACCCAAAACCTAAAACTCTGATACCAATTTGTTAGATCTGATCCCAGAAAATTGGCCAACGAGAATAATAGGGTTCTTGACAACTCAATAATGACAATAATAAAACAGATAAATCAAATAGAGAAACACGAAATTTATGTGGTTCGATCCAATTGACTTACGTCCACAGACGAAGGGATAACAGATTTACTAGAATAGAAACAGAGTACAAAAGAGATAGTACAAAACCCTAAAAAATAATTCTTAAACTCAAAAGGCACCTAAAATTGAAAACACAAAAGAACCTAAATATCATTAAATATTTAATGGCTCAAAAGCCCATGATTTGCTCTTTTGGTTTGATGCTAAACCAAAACTCCTTTCAAATTGGGGCGCGAGCCCTCAAAAATTCTCTTGAACTGGTGCACATAACACTTGGGTTGTTGCCTTTAGCACAATTGAACTCACTTAAGTCCACTATATTTATAACTACTAAAAGAAGATATTTCTTTATGAAAGTTTCAATGTATGATACAAAGACACACTCAATATATAGTTGTATAAAAATGACATCTATATGGGAGTTGGACTGATAATCATTTATGGAACCAATTCAAACGTTCAAGTAAGACAGATTGCGTATCACATAAAAAATCCGAGGGCAAAAAGGAGGCGACAAAATTATTTCGTGACTGATAGTAAGAGACATGTAAAGCAAGTCACCGAATTACTGTACCACATTATAGGTTTAGTCGTACATGCCTTAAACTGGTGCAGAAGGTTGTATTGGCGGTGGATGTTGGGTTGGTAGTAGCGTAGGATTTAGCGATGCTTTGCGGCTTGAGCCAACTAGATAGGAAATTGGTTACTGGGTTGTTGTTTTTCTTTTCAGATCTTTTAAGAATTGAGTGAAACTACAAAGTTAGTTTGTGGACCTTGGTGGACTACTTCAGTTGCAACTTTTAGTTATGATATGTAATGATTTATTTGGATGACTTTTAGTTGCAACTTTTAGTCATGACACGTGCATGGCTCTAAACAGCATAATCTTGCGCTTTCCTTAACAACCAAAATTTTTTTTTCAAGGAACTTTGAGGACGAGGAAATCAATTAACAACAGTGACCTTGTTAATATTCTTTACAAACAAGAAATACATGATGGTTTCAACGAAAAAGGTCCTAATGACTTGTCGTTTTATTTTTTTTCTCCCATTGACTTGGCATAAAAAAGGCCTCCAATGTTTTCAGAAATTCATGGTTTGTTGAAATTGATTATGCGTCTCTCCCTTTTGTAAACAAGTTTCTTAGCGTCCCAAAACTGAAGGAACAAAATGCAGATAATGATCTCGGTAAAAACTGAGATAACTAGAAGGTGCATTTTTTAGCACTAAATATTCGTAGACAGTTGAGACGAAGTTCATAATCTATGAATAGGGTGTTTCCATTATGTAATAGAATACGTAATAGATGCAAATCTTTATTATGCAAGTGTAAATAAGAGATTTGAGTTTAAGTTCTCTTCGCTTATAGAAAAAAATAAAGATAATAAATCTAGAGAACTTTAGAAGAAACCCTTGAATGCACTCAAGGAAACTTTGATGAATTCAAGTGACAACTCACGAAAATTAAATTGCTAAAAAATGCTCATTAATTGGTGGAAATTATTTCAATTGCGTAAATGAACCGTCAAAAGTAAACAATTATTTGTCAACACATGCGAGTGCCATGTAACAAAAATTTAATTATTAGTTAAACTAATTTATGAAAATTAAGTTATGCTTGTAAAAAATTAATTCTTTTAACAATATAATTACATTGTAGAGGTAAGATTATAGATTTTATGTCATTCTTTTCTCTAAATAGCTATAGTTATAATTAGTTACCATAACCATAAGCAATTAATGTATCAAATTTAGGTGTAATGACATTTGGTGGTTGTATAATGATGGGTTCTTCTAATAGTGTCTAGTGCATACTCGTTGATATATAATAATTGAACGCATATACTAACAATTATACTTTCTGTGCACATATATATTTTTCTCGATTTAACGTCACTTTTTCAAAAAATTAACACCTTAAAATGAACATATAGTGATTATATCTGATTATTTGGAGGTAAAAATGAAAAAATAAAGAGTGACCAACAAAAAAATTTTTTGGGAACACCAAGAACGCATAGATGTCTTACATGCAGGAAAGACGAAAAGCTCTACGATGACCTTTCTTTAGCCATGAAAATTCTAGATGTGGTTTTTTTTACAAGAAGTTTGGGGTTGAAGATTAATTTGGTTAAATTGACTGTCTTATTATGCATGTTCAAGTCCCCAAAACTTGGGTTGGCTGGGACGTGCATTACCGAGTGGTACATTAGTCGTAGGAGTAAACTGTGATTTATGCCTATAATGCCCATGTCCCAATGTTTTATGACAAATCCGAATTCCCTCTTGATATTCAATTATTTTCGGTTTTCCATTTCCTATTCTTGTTTTTTTTCCCATCTATTTCTTTACTCTCTCTTCTTATGTTTGTTGTTATATTTTTCCTCCTTTTTCTGACCATTCTCTCTTGCTACTAATACACAATCACATTACTATTATTAATTGATTACTCATATGAATAATCTTACTTTTTGAAATCACACATGCTTTATTGAGGTGTTTGAGCAAAACTTGACTAGTGAGATTTCACGTGAAACTTTGTCATTGATCCTGAATCAAATACTAAACACGTTTAAGTAATTTTTTTTTTTTTTTTGCTGACGGATGGGTGTCCGGGTCAAGTCCTTAAAGGCGGCCCGACTAATCCCACTTCGACCCGGCCCAGCGCCCCAACCAGACCTAGCACGATAGATGCACGGAGAAGCTGATGTTGCTGCGGAGATTCGACCCCGGGACATGAGGACCCGAGGAAGAGGCGCCAACCACCAACCCATTCACGTGGGGGCAAACACGTTTAAGTAATTGTTTCGGACTGATATAAGATTTTTTAAATTTACTTTACCTACAACTACCACCAATGCTAACCTTTGGAAGAGACGGAGGGACGAAAAGTTCCGGCGGCAGAATTAAATATTGAGATAGGAAAAACGTTTTTAATCAACGAATGGGCGGCTAAGAATTAATTGTAGTTTAATATAGCTAAACATGAAATTTATTTTAAATATAACTAAACTACTTGTTTATTCTCTTTGTTTATCCCTATTTTGGTTCCTATCTAATAAAACTCATAAACAAATAAACACTCACGCTATTCTTTAAACTCTCAACCAAACAGAAGTTTCTTATGTGTTTGTGACTCTTAAAGTGACACAGTTTGTTTGCGGTGCAACTATTCTTACTTCTTGAAAATAGCAAGATTTTACACATTATACGTTTGAGTAGATATAAGCAAGAATTTATAACCATAAGTTTGAAAATTGTGGACGATTTTCAACCATTAACGCTATATTTACACGACGAACTCAATAGTTAACTTTAAATGCATCCCGATACAAATAAATTATGCGATTAAATTCTCAATCAAACATTATTCTTCTATCCCTATTGAGATATTTTCACCCTTACAGAATGGATACTATTGAAGATTTTAAGTGTCAAATAGTGGAGAAAAAGTTGGATTGAGTTGAATGATAAGGCATGAGTGATTGTAATTAGGAACTTAAAAGAAATTAGAAAAAAAGGGATGCCAAAGAAGATTATATGTATGGAACTAATTGCTTACGTGAAAGGCAATTACTCCCTTCGTCCCGAATGATTTGTTGTATTTTGGGATTTCAACTTTTAACAATAGTGATTTGACGGTGATATTAATAGATTTGTTTCCAAAGTTGCTCTCCAAAATTTAAATTTGAATTTAAAATGAAATATAGATAAAGATAGGAATATCATTGAAAGAGGAAACCAAAAATAGTTCTGAATTTGATAAGATGATAAATATTTTGAGATATTTTCAAATAAAAAGCATGACAGTTTTAATAATGGGAGGGAGAGAATTATTAGTATCTACCCCACAACCTTTTATTTTAGTGTTTGGTTGGGACCCCAGCATCTTGTTTATTCAATCCTTTAACTTGGGTTTATGAAAGCTTTCCCGGGCATTCGGCTATATATTGTTCTCATTCCTGAAATCCCTCCCAAGCGCGCCCTCTCACTTGTACACCTTCTAACAATGGCCTCAAACTCAACTGAGATACTCCACGAATTCTCTCCCTTAATGCGAGTATACAAGGGCGGCAGGGTGGAAAGATTAGCAGGGAAAGACATTGTAGCTGCATCAGTGGATCAAGAAACCGGTGTTGAATCCAAAGATGTGCAAATTTCACCAGAACTGGACATCTCTGGAAGGCTTTACCTGCCCAAGAAAGCCAAACAGGGAACAAAACTTCCTCTTCTGGTCTACTTCCATGGAGGAGGCTTTTTCGTCGAATCCGCCTTCTCCCCTTTTTATCATACGTACCTCAATGCAGTAGTTGCAGAAGCTGATGTTGTAGCAGTTTCAGTAAACTATCGCCTCGCTCCCGAGCACCCTTTACCGACTGCTTTTGAGGATTCTTGGATTGCACTCCAATGGGTCGCTTCGCATTTAAACGGGGAGGGTCCTGAGGCATGGCTCAGGGGCTATGCTGATTTTGATCGGGTGTTTCTTGGTGGGGATAGCGCTGGTGGTAACATAGCACACAACATGGCCTTAAAGGTCGGGCTGGAGAAGCTGAAAGGTGTCAATGTTGAAGGGATTTTTCTCAATTGTCCTTATTTTTGGGGCAAAGAGCCAGTTGGTAGTGAAGCCACAAGATTGGAGAAAAAGGGACATCTTTCTTTTTGGGATAAGTCCTATGTTGAGGCCGCTTGGCATTTTGTTTACCCAAATACCACAGGGCTAGATGATCCATTGCTGAATCCTGTGATGGAACCAAATCTTTCCAGGCTAGGCTGCAGAAGGGTGCTGGTCTGTGTTGCTGAGCAAGATATTTTGAAGGATAGGGGATGGTTTTACAAAGAAGCATTGGAGAAGAGTGAGTGGGCTGGAGATGTGGAGGTTGTGGATGTTGCAGGGGAAGATCATGTCTTCAATCTCTTCTTTCCCAAGGGAGAAAATGCTCTGTCTTTGCTGAAAAAGTTGGCTAGTTTCATCGGAAGGAATGGGGTGTAGATGCATCTTGTGAGTTTTAAGTGGATTATTAAAAAGGCCTTAATGTCAAGACAAGCTTCCTTTTAGACGATGGCCAATTATTATTATTAACGATTCCAGACTGAGGTTGTAATGCTTTCAAAATACATATACATTATCTTTTAGCCTAGTATCATCCCACAATTAGAATGCATAAGCTAAGCTAGTGATAGGTCAAGTCAATTATTGTTGTCCCTTTATAATTTCTTTCTATATTAAATTCGTGCTTAATTTTCTTCTTCTTCTCTATTTTTTCCCCTTTGGATTTAGGTTCTATTTGAGGCTGGGCACACAATGATAAAGACACGTAGCTGGCCAGCTATATAAATATTTATTCCAATTTCATATGACCTTTTTTTTAATTTTTCTTAGTTGTTCGTATTTATTCTTTTGTAATTGGGAACGTGTGTTATGATGTTATCGTACCTAGTTTTGTTTCTGAATTCTAAAAGTATGATAGTACCGGAAGGATAATCGACAGAATATTCTTTTTCTTCTGTATGAAACATTGACCAAGATATTTTGAAGAAATAAAAACAATATTTAACATCATGACGACAAAAGTATGTGCTACATTAGTTAACACAAGAAGAAGGAATTTAGAATTTTTCTGCAATTAATTAAATTAGATTATAGATTCTTGGTACTACATGTGTCAAATAGTTGGTGAGTTGAAATAGAGGGATTGCACCATTAGCACGGAATATTTTTTATTCGATTAATGATGGATCAATAGATAATTCATTAACAATACTTTTGCATACTATTCATAATTACATCAAAAAAATTAAGAATTAAGTTTTCTACACTGACAGTGTATACATTATTAGTTTTGGATGAATGATAATGTGTAAAATTTAAATTTAAAATCTAATTTTACACATGTTATGGATCCGACGGTGTACTGTATACATTGTTAGTATATATAAGATTTACTCAAAAATTAATGTATCTTAAACATTTAAGTACCATATTAGTCCTTATAAACTTTATATGCAAATTTATGCAATGTGATAATTTTCGTTAAATAGTCTAATATATAAAAAAGAAAAAGAAATAACGTGTATTCTTGGAGATGGTTTTTAGATTTTCTCATGATTATACACATACTTAAATTTCATTTTTGATTCAAGACAAAAAAAAAAGCAGAAATCTATCTTTACATTAATAATTTATGACTTCTTATCAAATAAATGAATATACCAATGTAACATTAACTTTGTACTAAACAAAGTTACCATATATGGATAAAAGAATAATTTACATTTATTAAATGAGATAAAAGTTGTTAGAAGAGAGAGAAATTATGATTGGTGGAGAGTTAGAAGCAAAAATGGGTAAAACCCAATTTTCCATTAACTCATTAATTTTTTTTTTCAATTTTTTTCTATAAAAAGAAGTCAATATTATTAATAAACAAGTTAAAAATTGTTCAGCGCGATTTGCTTGACAAAGAAAACTACACTAATGACATAAAATACATGAAAAATGTCACAAATATATTTGATTTGAAAAATCATTAGATTTAACACAATTACAAAACAAGAAATGTTACATTATGAATCACAGGCCATCAAATCTAACCAATTGCACGAGTTGCTCCATAAATATTTGTGCATGTCTATTCCATTAGATATGTTATCGAACTGGTTTAAGTTCAAAACAATGCTAAAATCTGATGAAAAGACCCAAAAAATTTCAAATCTAACATATAGATGAAGACCCCAAAAATTCCAAATGTAATATATAGATCTAAAAAAACTCTTATATATCTATGAAAAAATAACAAAAAACTAAAACAAACCACCATCTAGAATTTGTTTAGAAGAGAAGAAAACTCTCACTAAGATACTCTAGGAGAGATTTTATTAAACATAAAACAAAGAGAGAGAGAGAGAGAGAGAGAGAGAGAGAGACCTTGGCTTGATTTCAAAGTCTCCCTTCTGTGGAAGAAGATCCGTGGAGAGAAGGCTGAGAGTAGAGAGAAATTTGTTTGGGTTTATTTCAATTAAACATGCCATGTAGGAGAATAAAAAATAGTTGATTAAAATAAATACTTTCATATATATATATATATATATATATATATGTATGTATGTATGCATGCATGCATGTATGTATGTATTGACGTGCGTAGGGTATACATATATAATTAATCTCATCCTAATCAAGTTTTACATTTATAAACTCCTAAATACCCCACACACGATTTATCGCAAGTATACGAATCGTGAGCGAGTATAAGGTATTAAGAGTCGATCCCACAAGGAAGATTGCAATTACCAGTACTACTAAAGCTTCTCTATTATTTAGACTATCAATGAATTATAACAAATTTAACCTACTGAAATTATACAAAATAACAAATAAAAACTCCTTAGGTTGTGGTATCCCTAACTACTCATGCAAGTGCTATATTTGGATCATTGAGTACTACCTCTAGGCTAGTTATGGTGTAATTTCCTTATGCATTTGAATCCTACTTTCGTAGTGAATCAATTATACTTATAACTAATCGATACGTATTCTCATGGTTATGAAATTAGCTACAAGTTAATTTCTTCAATGAAATTACATGAAATGAATCACTAAAAACCACATAGGTGCACCTCTACTTTCGTGAGTGTATTCCCTATGTTTAGCACTTCTTGAACTAGTGTTAAATCTCAATTTTCATTGCAGAAACAACACCTTAGATAATCACAATCAATAGTACCAGATTAATCATGATTTAAAGAGCCAAAGTGCTAAATAACTTGCTCAAATCATAGCAATCAAATAACCAAGTAATAAACACTAACAATCATAGAAAATTCAACCAAACCCAAGGCATAAACTTTAAAGATACATATTAAACACAAAATCCAAAACTTACATATTAACTATACTTAAGAATTTGATACAAAAGATAAAGAGTTGGAGAAGAGATAACCCATGTCACTTGAGTTTCAACTCCTCCTTCTTCATCTCCA